>NW_006408955.1:75602-91863 GCF_000296735.1 Chrysochloris asiatica
GGCTGAATCCCACCAGCTGATCCTCAGAAACCCTATGTAGGGTCGCTATGAGTCAGAAACAACTTGACGACACTTAACAACAACAAAGGCAGTGAATAATGCATAACAGAAATGTGATAAGAGTCATTAATTTGAGTTTTCAATTGTCAGCTTATTCTGTTTCCTGGGTAACCTTCTCCCTTAAGTGTAATCATCTCTTTTCTAAATTTTACCTTTCATACAAGAGACTAGAATTCAATTTCCAGCAAACACACCTCATGTACAGCCACCATCCCTCTTTTGCTGGTTAATGTGCTGGGCTGCAAAGTTGGTTTGAACTGCAAAGTTGGCAGTTTATGCTCTCTAGTTGCTGCTCAGAAACCCTGTACAGGGTTGCTATGGGTCGGAGCCAACTCGACAGCACTTAACACCACCACCACTAATTACAACATACATACCGCTGAGAAGCTCTAGCGTAGTGGTTACAAGCTGGTCTGCTAACCTCAAGGTCAACAGTTCGACACTACTACAGCCTCAGAAACCCTATGCAGGGTCATTATGAGTCAGAATGGACTCCACGGCACACCGCTATCATGATGCTGAGGAGTCCTGGTGTGGTGCTGTGGTTTAATGCACTGGACTGCAAAGTTGAACTTTGTGGTTGGCTGTTCAAGTTCATCAGCCACTCCTTGGAAACCCTATGCATGGTTGCTATGGGCCGACTCATAGAACCAACTCAACAGCAATTAACAACAGCAAAATGATGCTGAAGGAACCACCTGGTGAGTGGCTGTAGAATAAGCACCAGACTGCTAACCACAACATCAGAGGTTCAAACCCTATACAGGGTGGCTATGAGTTGGAGCCAACTCGAAGACACTTAATAACAACAACAACAATGCTGAACAGGTTTTATTAGGGTTTCCAGATTAAGATAGACTAGAAAGAAAGGCCTGGTGATCTACTTCTGCAAAGCAGCTCTGAAAGCCCTATGGAGCACGGTGGTCTGATCTACAACTGATGGCAAAAGACCAGGCCGTGTTTTGGTCCTTTGTATATGTAGGGTTCCCATGAGTTGGAGCTCTGGTAGCAAGTAGTTACAAATTGGGCTGCGAACCACAAGGTCAGCAGTTCAAAACTACCAGCTGCTCCGCGGGAGAAAGATGAGGCTTTCTGCTCCCATAAAGATTTACAGTCTCAGAAACCCTGTTCATGGTCACTATGGGTCGGAATCGACTCGACGGCACATAACAACGACATGAGTTGGAGACTATTTTGATGGCAGCTAACAACAACAGCACTCCAACTAATAAAAATTAATGATATTTATGCTTTGAACTGTTGCAGGACACTTGCCTAGCTTCAAAAATTCTTCCCTGTTAAGTCAAAATAACAAAGCAGGAGAACAGGCTTATCACAAGCAAGCAAGCAAGGGATTTATTTGTAGGCATGAAAGCACCTTGACAAGGATAGATGTGGCCAGCATTACAGAGCAATGCTGCATCCCTGAGACTTGCCTGAGCAAGATTTAAACAGGACATTTCTGCTCTTTACTGTGATGAAGAAATGAGGAAACAAAGAAACTGGACAGTTCTTCCAGAAATTTGCCCTGTTGGGAGGGTTTATGGTAACTAGATGTGTGAGCAGTCTTTTTGCAATATGGATTCTGTTGTAAAGGCTTCTGGGATGCTGATCATTACTCTTTATGGGATATATTTGACAGCATCTCCTGCTAGAAGGTTATATCTTGGTCAGAGTTTGAGATTCTGTACATGCTCTGGATCAGATTCAGTTTGTTCTGGCCTTATGAGTTTCTGAAAGACAATTTTAAGTTTTATAGGGAATAAGAGACAAAAACATCATGTTCCAGGATGTGGGTGAGGTTTCTCAGGGTGACATGAGATACAAGGTTCTGCACTTGAGGCTGTTCTGCTTCTTAGTCTGTCAGCTGATTTTTGGTCATGCAGCAGCAATTGCTTTACCAGTTGCAATTGCTTTACCCAATTATCCTCATACTCTTGTGTGGTGATAAGCACTGGACTGCTAATCTCAAGGTGAGTGGTTCAAACCCACCAGCTGCTTCTTGGAAAGAAACTCCTATATAGGGTTGTTGTGGGTCTGAATGGACTTGGCAACACTTAACAAAAACAACAAACTCATCATTCCTTTGGTATTCTAGCTTGCCTTAGAACAACAGAGTGAAGAAAAACTATAATACTGCCCTTTCACTTTATAAAGAATGCTAATCTAAATGTCAGGTAATGATTTGAATGTGGAAATTTAGCAGCTTGTTTTTTGAGAAACTATGATAGTAGAAATGTTTCTTTTCTGAGTGCTTTATTGTGGTGGGATTATGATCATTGAAAAGAGATAGTAAAAACAGCTTCTGAGCCCACTCACTTTTCAAGAAAGGAAAAGATTGGATCAGAGCAGTATGTTGTTGTTGTTAAGTGCTGTCGAGTCAATTCCGACCCATGGAGACCCTGTATAGGGTTTCCAAGGAGCAGCTGGTGAGCTTGAACCACCGATGTTGCAGTTCAAATGACTTTGCAGCCTGGCGCATTAACCCACAGCATCACACCAGGACTCCAGTATGGTGGTGGTGGTTATGTGCCCTGGAGTCGGTCCTGACTCATACTGACCCTGTACAGGGTTTCCGAGTCTGTAAATCTTTACCAGAGCAGAAAGTCTGATCTTTCTCCCGCAGAACAGCTACTAGTTTTGAACTGCGACCTTCAGGTTCACAGCCCGATTCATAACCACTACGTTACCAGAGTCCTTAGGACTCCAGTGTAGTACCTGAAAAACAAATTGGGACAAAAGAATATATGACAGTAAAGCATTATTCTGATCTCTATATTCTACTGATACTAATTAAATGATGAAAACAATATTTTGGCTAAAGATGTGACAATTTAAATTTAAGCATTACTTAATCTGTCTGGCTTTAGGAAATACATAATACACTTTATGGTACTATTTATTATAAAGTTCCATAGAAAACTATAGCTGAATACAGGTTAAATATGCAACCTCTGAAAGTTTTAGAAAATGGGTTTCATATGTAACAATTCATTGTCATTGAGTTGATTCCTACTTGTGGCGACCCTGAGTAGGTTTTCTGAGATGGGAGCAGAAAGCCTTATCTTTTCCCAAGGATCAGCTAGTGGGTTTGAACTGCTGACCTTGTGGTTAGCAGTTCAGCAATTCAGTGCTTATCCTCATCCTACAATGCCACCAGGGCTCCTCTCACATGCAATATTCAGGTCAATTACATATCTCCCTCAAGGGAATATTTGCCTCTTAAGTAAACTCACAAAAACGGGCAATGCAGAATTGGGTAATTCAATATTTATAAAGTCCTTTACTTGAGGTATTGCTAAAGGGAAGAAAATGACATTTTCTTCTGTGCATCAATAATTAAATCAAATCAAGTCTTTATACAGAAAATTAGCTATAGCATTACCTCTTAAATGTGGTAAATTATGAGCAAGTATCTCCTCTGGTCAAAATTAATACATTGGCTATTCAGTTGCAACAGTGTTAAAATTGCCAGTCTAAGTATGTGAGCTACAAGGTCAGCAATTCAAACTCACCAGCTGTCCCTTGGAAACTCTATACAAGGTAGCTATGAGTCGGAACTGACTAGAAGGAACTTAACAGCAACAATGACATGCAAATAAAAGCTGCGTAGTTAATTATACAAACTCCATCACACTCCTCAAGAAAGCATCTAATGTTTTTAAATTTATATCATTCAATACACATTCAGGTTTTTATAAAAATTTAAATATACATAGTTAATTCCCCTAAAGAATCACAAATGTAAGTGCAGAATAGTGAATTATTCAATATCTCTTCTAATCATAAACTATATAAACTCCCACTAAATGACTCTTTCCTGATAGGTCTGGGTAAGAGAAGGTGGCAAAAGATGCTGACAGATTATATGATTCACTTGTGAGTGACTGTCAACAGGATTGTGATTGTAAACAGTCAGAAATATAATGAGGAGATGGTCACTGTTACCATCTGGCAAGTTTTAAAATGAGCCATCTCAGAAGCAGGAGGGTGGGTCTCATTACCATAAAAGAAGAGCCAGGAAGGGAGTAGGTCCTTTGGACCCCTGCACATGGTACCTCCTTGACCCTGGAAAAGAAAGCTGTGACACTGGAGGAGTGGCAAAGTAGCAGTGGCAGCAGAACGAAGGACAAGATCATGGGACTGAGTGGTAGACATCCTAGCCCATGCCGTAAGTAAAACTGAGTGACTTGGGTAAGAGGCTTGCTTGCAGAGGAAGGTGCCACCAGGCACTTAATTGGGGGGACCAGGTTTGTTGAACCATGAATCTAGAGGCTTAAGCCTATGGTGGAATGGCGTGTCCTGTGGTCACTTATCAACTGCCCTAAAAGAACTTTGTAACATTAGCTGGACATAGCTGAGGAGAGGTTATCCCAACTAGAACAACTATGCCCTGAGCATTTTCTGATCCTGTGTTGTAACCTGTTAACTTTCATAATAAATGCCATAACTGTGAGTATGGTGTCTGAGTTCTATGTGGCCATTGCAATGAGTTATTGAATCCAGGTGAGTAGAGTGTGTCCTGGGATGGATGATGAAATTAATATTATAAATCTTTACAGGAGCATACAGTCTCATCTTTCTCCAGGGGAGCACCTGTTGGGTTCGAATTGTAGACCTTGCAGTTAGTAGCCCAATACCTAATACATGGCACCACTCAAGTTAGAAGGCACTCAAAATATAACTGGGAAAGAGCTGCCTCCTCCGCATAGAAGGAATACCGGTTAATATGGTTATTATTCAAATATATACACCAAGCATTACAATACTCACTGATGAAGATTAAAAACTACAACTTTCAGTATGGATTGTGCCTCAATGTGGAGAAAGCAAATATCTTCACAAATGGACCAATAAATAATATTATCATCAGTGGAGAAAAGATTGAAATTGTCAAAGACTTGATTTTGCTTGTATTCACAATCAACATCAATGGAAGCAGAAGTCAAGAAATCCAAAGATGTATTGCACTGTTGTTGTTGTTGATTGTGACATAGAGTACCAACTCATAGCAACCCTATGCACAGCAGAATGAAACACTGCCCGATCCTGGGCCAACCTCACTACCATTGCCATGCTTGAGTCCATCAATGCTGCCACTTGGCCAATCCATCTCATTGGGGATCTCCCTCTTTTTCTCTGACCCTCCACCTTATCAAACATGATACCCTTCTCCAGTGACTGGTCCCTCCTGACAACAGTCCAAAGTATGAGAGATGAAGCCTGGCTATCCTGGCTTCCAAGGAGCACTCTAGCTGCACTTCTTCCAAAATGGATCTATTGGTTCTTTTGGCAGCCCATGGCACTTTCAATATTCTTCTCCAACACCACAACTCAAAAGCATCAATTCTTCTACAGTCCTCCTTATTCACTGTCCAGCTTTCGCATGCATATGAGGTTATTGAAAATACCATGGCTTGGGTCAGGCACACCTTAGTCCTCAAGGTGACATCCTTGCTCTTCAAAACTTTAAAAAGTTCTTGTGCAGCAGATTTTCCTAATGCAACATGTCGTTTGATTTCTTGACTGCCGCTTCCATGAATGTTGATAATTGATCCAAGAAGAATGAAGTCCTTGACAACTTCAATCTTTTCTCCATTGATAAGAATGTTGTTTATTGGTACAGTGGTGAGGATTTTTGTTTTCTTGACATTGAGATGTAATCCATACCGAAGGCTGTGCTTTTTGATCTTCATCAGTAATTATTTTAAGTCCTCTTCACTTTCAGCAAGCAAGGTTGTATCATCTGCATATCGCACGTTGTTCATGAGTCTTCCTCCAATCCTGATGCCATGTTTTTCTTCACGTAACCCAGCTTCTCAGATTATTTGCTCAGCATACAGGTTGAATAAGCATAGTGAAAGAATACAACCTTGTTTTACACCTTTCTGAATTTTAAACCATTCAATATTCCCATGTTCTGTTTGAACAACTGCCTCTTGGTCCAAGTACAGATTCCTCATGAGCACAATTAAGTATTCCAGAATATTCATACTTCACGATGTTGTCCATAGCTTGTCATGATTCACACAATTGAAAGCCTTTGCATAGTCAATAAAGCACAGGTAAACATCTTTCTGATATTTTCTACTTTCAGCCAAGATCCATCAGACATCAGCAATGATATCCCTCATTCCACAGACTCTTCTGAATCTGGCTTGAACCTCTGAAAGTTCTCTGTCAATGTATGGTTGCAGCCATTTCTGTATTACCTTTAGTAAAACTTTACTCGCATGGGATATCAAAGATATTGTCTGATGATTTGTGCATTGGAATGGGCACAAATACAGATCTCTTCCAATCAGTCGGCCAGATAGTTGTCTTCCAAATTTCTTGGCAGGAATGAGTGAGTGCATCCTGTGCCATCTCACTTTCTTGAAAGATTTTAATTTTGATAGGGTAATACTCATATGCCTATAAGGGAGACCAGTTAATACCACTATGATTCAAATTTATGTTCTAACCACTAAAGCCAGTGATGATGAAACAGCATAATTCTACCAAGTCATTTATTATGAAATTGATCAAATATGAAATCAAGATGTATTGAAAAGAATGCAAAGGTTGGAAACACTGAGGAAGGAACAGTAGTTGGGAAATATGACACTGATGATAGAAATGATGCCGGAGATCACGTAATAGAATTTTGTAAAACCAATGACTTGTTCATTGCAAATACCTTTTTTGAACAACATAAAAGGTGACTGTACACATGGACTTCATCAGATGGAATGCACAGTAATCAAATTGACTAAATCTGTGGGAAGAGATGGTGGAACTGCTCAAAATCATTAGCCAAAATAAGGCCAGGGGCCGAATGTAGAACAGACCATAAATTGTTCATATGCAAGTTCAGGCTGAAGACAAAGGAAATTATAGTGAGTCCAAGAGATCCAATATAAGATCTGGAATATATCCTATTTGAATTTAGAGACCATCTTAAGAACAGATTTGATATAGTAGATATTGATTACTTGAGACATTCTTTATCATTGTGATAAAGAGCCAACCAATGGTGTTGAAGGAAGAAACCCAAGCAACACAGAAGGCATTGCTGAAAAACAAGTCTCCAGGAACTGACGGAATACCATGCCATCCCTTTGCTGAAATGTTTCAGCAAAGGGATGGCATCACTTTGTCTATGCCAAGACATTTGTTAGATAGTTACCAACAGGCTGTCATTTGGCCAACAGACTGGAAGAGACCCATACTTGGCCTATTCCAATAAAAGGTGAGCCAACAAAATGGAGAAATTATCAAACAATATCATCAATATCATATGCAAGTATATTTTTAGCTGATGATAATTTAAAAGCTATTGAGCAGTACGTCAACAGGGATCTGCTAGAAAGCCAAGCCTGACTCTAAAGAGGATAGATACCATTGATGATATCAAATGAATCTTGTGAGAAAGCAAAGAATATAAAAAATATTTCTTCCTTTGTTCACTGACTATACATAGACATTCAACTGTATGAATTACAACATTGCAATCCAAACAATGCTATAAAAAAACATTGAGACTAATGAGAACTACAGTATACTTAACTGTGCTTTTGTGAAACCTGTGTATGCCATTCCAACAAAATAGAAGGACTCTGAAAAGTTTCAACCCACAATTCTGTCAGTTTGTTGTACTGTGGCGGCTTGTGTGTTTCTGTGATTCTGGAAGCTATGCCACTAGTATTTCAAATACCAGTAGGATCACCCAGGGTGGACAGATGTTAGCAAGAGCTTCTAGACTAAGAATAGACTAGGAAAAAGCAATAGGTCACCTACTTCTAAGGGATTATCCCCTGAAAACATTATGAATAGCAGTGAAACGTTGTGTGATACAGTACTGTAAGATGTGCCTCGCAGGTTGGAATACACTCAAAATACAACTGAGGAAGAGCTACCTACTCAAAATAGAATCAACCTTTATGATGGGGATGGAGCAATGCTTTCAAGGCCTTCATTTCTTGATGGGACAAGACTCAAAATTAGAAGAAAGAGCTGTAAATATCCACTGATAATCCCAACAAGGGTTGAATGAAGTATGAATCTAGGAAAACTGGAAGTTGTCAAAAATGAAAAGAAATCTATAAAGATTGATATCTTAGGAATTAGTGAGCTGAAATGGACAAGTATTGGCCATTTTTAATCTGACAGTCACATGGTTTACTATATTGGGAATGACAAATTGAAGAGGCATGGCATCACATTCATCATCAAAAAACTTTCAGGATCAACCTTTAAATACAATGCTGTTTGTGATAGGGTAATATCTCTACACCTATAAGAAGACTGTTAATACAACTGTTATTCAAATTTACACACCAGTCTCTTAAGCCAGTGATGAAGAAATTGAAGAATTCTACCAACATCTTCAAGGAGCTCTGGTAGCATAGTAGTAGTTACAAATCAGTCTGTGAACTTCAAGGTCAGCAGTTCGAAAGTACCAGCTGTTCCGTGGGACAAAGATGAGGTCTTCTGGTCTGTAAAGATTTATAGCCTCAGAAACCATGTACAGGGTCGCTATGAGTCAGAACTGAATCCATGGAACATAACCACCACCACAACCAACTTCCTCAGTATGAAATTGATCAAACATACAATCAAGATACATTGATAATTACTAGTGATTGGATTGTATCAGTTGGAAACAAAGAGTAGATCAGTAGTTTGAAAATAGGATCTTGGTGACAAAAATGACACTGGAGATCACATATATAATTTTGCAAGGATAACCACTTATTCATTGCAAATACATTTTTTCAATAACATAAAATAAAACTACATTGACCTTGCCAGGTAGAATACACAGAAATCAAATTGGCTACACCTGTGGGAAGAAATGATGGAGAATGTCAATGTCACTAACCAAAACAAGGTCAGAAACCAACTATGAAACAGATAATCAATTATTCATATTGCAAGTTCAGGCTGAAGCTGAAGAAAATTAAAGCAAGTCCAAGAGAACCAAAACACTATCTTGAATATATCCACCTGAATTGAATTTAGAGACCATCTCAAGAACATATTTGATGCATTGAATACTAATGACTGAAGACTAGAGGAGTCTGGGGATGACATCAAAAGTATCAAAAACATGGAAAAAACAAAAGGTAATTGAAAAGACCAGAATAGATATGAGAAGAGACTCTGAAACTTTCACTTGGACATAGAGACGATAAAGCAATAGGAAGAAATCAAGTAAAGGAGTTTAAAAGAACATTTCAAAGGACAGCTGTTGATGTTGTTTTTGTTAGGTGCCATTGAGTCAGTACCAACTCATAGCGACCTTATGCACAGCAGAAAGAAACACTGCTCTATCCTGCGCCAACCTCACAGTTGTTGTCACTTTTGAGTCCATCAAGGCTGCACCACTTGGGCAATCATGTCATTAGGGGTCTTCCTCTTATTCTCTGACCCTCCAACTTACCAAACATGATATCCTTCTCCAGAGACTGGTCCCTCCTGACAATATGTCCTAAGTATGGCCATCCTGGCCTCTAAGGAGCACTTTGGCTGCACTAAGACAAATTCAATTTTATAATGAAATGTACAATAACCTTGGAGCTAAAAAGCCAAGAGGGAAGACCACACTCAGCATTTCTCAAGCTGAGAGAACTGAAGAAATAATTCAAGTCTTGACATGCAATACTGAAGTATTCTATGGGCACAATATTGAACAATACTGAACGCTTTAAATGAAGATGGAAAGAAGTTACAGTCACTGTACCAAAAAGAATTGGTCAATAATCAGCCATTTCAGAAAGTAACATATGATCAAGAACCAATGGTACTGGAAGAAAACATTCAAGCTACACTGAAATGTTTCATAAAACTGAAGCAGTATTACAAAGACTCACTAGTCTATGCCAAGAAATCTTAAGATAGCTACCTATCCAACTAACTAGAAGAGATCCATATTTGTCCTTGAGAAGGACATCATGCTTGGTAAAGTGGAGGGTCATAGACGTAAGAGGAATATCCTCAACAAGAAGGATTGAAACAATGGCTGCAACAATGGGCTTATATCTAAAAACAAATGTAAGGATAGTGCAGGAGTGGGCAATGTTTTGTTCTGTTGTACATAGGGTCACTATGACTAGGAACCGCCTTGAGACACCTAACAACAATAACAGCTAAGTTTCAAATCAGGAAAGGTGTGCATCTGTTTACCATACTTGTTCAATCTGCATACTGAGCAAAATAATCTGAGGAAGTGGACCATATGAAGAAGCATTCAGCTTCAGGATTGGAGGAGAACTCATTAACAATCTTCAGTATGTAGATGACACAATCTTACTTGCTGAAAGTGAAGAGGATTTTAAAGACATAAAACACACGGCTTTCGTTAAGTCCACCTATATGTGTTGCTATGGAATAATGATAAATATTATAATAAGAAAATATATAGGAAAAATACATTGAAAGAAATAATATAGCTGTATATATATATGTTTATATATGTGTGTATATATATGCATATATACATACATATGTATAGATATATTTAGAGACATAAGAGGAGGCTTCAAAAAGTTTCTGGAAGAGGTCTATTATCTTTTCACTTAATGTTTTCACACATTTTTAAAGCCTTCCTGCTTGTATATACGTGAATGTTTATGCACATACATGGGAAGGTAGGTTAAAAAAAGTAGTCCAGTTGATACTTGCGGAGTTTTAATCCAATAAAACATGTTGAAACATGTCTCCACAATCAGTGGATGACTGCATACAAGTTCTCTCAGTAATATACTTCTCTGAGTCTCATTAGGCTGCCATCAGACAAAAAAACAAGGCCCAACATAGTAGTGGCTTCCGATGGGAACTGCTGGTCCAGTTAAATTCAAGGCAGAAAGTTCCAGAGGTGATGGCGACTATGTTTTTGTATTCCAAAGTGATAATCTTGATATAATTTTCAAAGAACTCAGGATGGTCACAGGAAATTATTAAGAAGGCAATCATTTTAATTTTGTTATATTAACAAAATAAAAATAATTTAATTGATTGCTATTTTGGGTTTACCTGGTTTGAGGTACCATTGGTATCAGTCAGTAAGCAAATCTGGGGGTAAGACTTGGGTTCACTTGAGACTCCAAAGAAATTATATCTATTGTAATTTAAAATATGCCTGTAAGAGTTGTTTTGAAAGTGTACTGAAAGAGATATTTGTACATTGCTAGCAGAAATAGAGGAGTCCTGGTGTGGCACTTCATAATAATGCACTGGACTACAAGTTCAGTTTGAACTGCAAGGTTGTTGCCTGGTGCCAATCCTCAGAAACCCTAGACAGATTCGCTATGAGTGAGAACCAACTCAATAGCACTTAACAGCAATAGAGACAGTAGAAGTGCAGTGGCTCTGTAGGATAAACACTGGAGTGTGAGCCACAGCGTTGGTGGGTTGAGGCCACCAGATGCTCTGTAGAAGAAAGATGAGGCTTTCTGTTCCTGCAGAGATTCACAGCCTTGGAAATCCTATACAAGGTTGCTATAAATTGGATCTCACTTGATGGCACTTAACAACAATAGAGATAGAATTGCCAGAAATTTGTCAATACTCATTAAAATTTTACCATAGTAGTTTTATACCATTTGCTCTAATGATGGTAAGTTGTGGACTCTACATAGACTGACAAAATTTCTAATACTTACACAAATAATTTTTTTTCAGTTGGTGTTTACCTGTTAAAAAAAATAGTCTAAATTTCTCTTGCTAGGTATATCTTTATTCATAAGAAATTTTGCTCAGTTGTTATAAAAGAATGAGTTGGATTTGTATTAGACTTGAGTAATGTCCATGATATACTGCCAAGTGAAAAGAACAAGTTGTGACATAAAGTACATTATTGTTAGTATTGCTGTTAAGTGTTATTGTATAGGGATTCTGAGGAGTGGCTCGTGTGTTTGAACTGCAGAACTTGAGGACCAAACTGACCTTGTGGTCCAGTGCTTATCAACACCAGGAGGACTCCAAGGTACATTATATTGTCCCATTTTATAAAATCACACACAGGAATGAAATCTTTATATCTGTGAGCATACACAGAAAATTAAGTAAAAATGGCAGGGAAGAAGACACACCCACTATTATTTTAGGTTAATTTAGCAGAGTAGGATTGGAGCAGGGTCAGGGGATAATTTTGACAATTTGTGTATATGTTTTAGTGTTTTTAATTTTTAATTTTGGGGGGTAGGTGGGTGAGTGGGGTGGGTAGGAGTAAGGAGTTAGGGTTAGCCCTATAGCTAGGTCTAGGTAAGACTAGGACTTCTTTTACTGTTAGGGTTATGACTAGGACTTAGGTTAATGTTAGGGGTAGGGTTTGGGTTAGGGCTAGAAAAAAGGGTTGGTCTACTTTTAGGATTACAGTTAGGTTTTTTTGTTGTTTTTTTCCTTGACAGTTAGGTTTTTTTGTTGTTTTTTTTCCTTGATTTCTCCTTCATTTGGAAGTTCTGTAACTGCACTATGTATTTTTTACTTTATGCTTTGTTATCATTGTTGTTGCAAACTGACACCCCTGGTTCCCTATTTTCAGTCTTCTAGGTTTGCTTTACTTTGAGTACTTCTAAATCTGGGTTGAGTTCTGGATTGTCATGTATGTTAACTTCTCACTGTTGTCTACTGTTGTTGGTTCTTTGTCCAAAGAACTCTCTTTAATATTTTTTGTAAGCTTGGTCTGGTTTTTGCAAATTCTTTTAATTTTTGTTTATCTGGAAATGTCCAAATTTCGCTCTCATATTTGATGGACAATTTTGCAGGGTATATTGTTGCAGACCGTGTAAGACTGGTCAGAGGTTCGAGGCCCTATAGGCCTGAGTGTAACAAATGAGGCCACTGGCAGTTAATGGCAAATTGCTTTCATCTTAATATTCAGTTATATATATTAAATTAATACACGGAGCCTTTGAAAATCCACAAATAAATGTGATATTTTCCTAAAGCCGAGACTAAAGGTTGCAAGGTTAAACCTTTCTCCAAAGGATTAACTAAAAATATCTTAGCTACTTCTCGGTTCTATAGACAAAGAACCCATCCTCCCTAATCCCTTTTCCAGATGCAGCCCATTCACCTGGGCGTCTCCTGCAGAACTCTCACCTTCCCCCAACTGACCTCAGGGGCTATAGATATGTTAATTGGGCCTGAGAATCCAAGTTGCTGGCCTGGGATTCGAACCAGTGAAGTACAATGTAAAGTTACCTGAATGTCTGGAAAATTACTGATGTTAGCTGTATCCTGTTTTAGTCCCTCCCAACTTGGTGTGAAACTCCTCGCCTAAATAAAGCAAAGGCCCGGGCCTCCCCAGGTGTGCATTGCTGGTTGGGAGGCATGGAGTAAAAATTGCGGTGCATTACTGGTTGGAAGGCATGGAGTAAAAATTGCGGTGCATTACTGGTTGGAAGGCATGCAGTAAAGATTGCAGGGCAGTGAGTTGCTGCCTGCAGAGGCCACGATGCCTGTACTCCCAAGCCTGCCCACCAGTGATGCATCCACCCTGGCTCTGGGGTGCCTCATTGTCTCCCTCCTTCTGTTTGTCTGTGTATTCTTTCGCTATCCCTATCACCACTGGATCTCCCCTCCTCGTGAACCGAACACTCGTGACAACTATGTCGAGGTCAGACGCCGGCAGTATATGATTCTTGGTTGGCAATTTTCTTCTTGCAGAGTTTCATATGTCATTCCATTGTCTTCTTGACTGCATGATTTCTGCTGAGAAATCAGGCATTAGTTTTATTATTTCTCCTTTGCAGGTCACTTTACATTTTTCCTGAGCTGACTTCAGGATTTTATCTTTGTCTTTGGGTTTGAAAGGTTTGATTGTAATATATCTTGGTGATTTTATTTTGACATCATGTTAGGAGTTTGTATGGCTTCTTGAATGACTATCTTCTCATCTTTCATGATGCTAGGAAAGTTTTATTCCAACAACTCTTAGACAATTTTCTATATGGTTTTATTTGCCTTGTCCTGCTATGTTGTTCCAATCACATCTAAGTTCCTGTTCTTGATAGTGTCCCATATAAATCTTAGACTTTCTTTGGATTATTTTATTCTTTTTTCTGATTGTTCCTCTCAAAGATGAATATTGAGAGATTTGTCTTCAAGCTTACTAATTTGGCCTTCCATTGATTCAATACTATTTTGCCCTTTCAATATATTATCTATACCTAAAATCTTAGTATTAATCTTCTGACTTTCTAATTGCTCTTGTTGTATTGCTTCCAATTTTTCATTTATTTTGTCAGTTTGTTTTTGTATTATCTTCTTGAATTATTCCTTGCTTTTCTCAATATTTCTCTCATTCATTGAAGTTACCCAAACAGCATTCTTTTTTTTTTTTTTTTTTTTAATATTTTATTGTGAATTATGTGATAGTTTACATGGAGAACATTAGCTTTACATTCATCCTATCATATATCGTTTCATTACCATGGTTACAGCCCCCACCATGCATCATCAGCCAACCAAAGGGTAAGCCTATAAGGCTGATCCCCTCTCCCTCTCTGGGTCTGAAGTCCCCAGCCGCTCCATCGCTCCACGTCATTGTCACTACCTCAATCACTGCTTCTCTGAGTAGGGACACACTCTTCACTCTTCCTCTTTGATGGTCCCAGGCACCTCCAATCCTAGACTGTAAAGTCAATCACTCCCCTCCTTTTGATACAAAAAGTTTACCTTTACATTTCCAACCCTCACAATCAGTTCTGATAACAATTATTCACTATTGTATCACAAAAGACCGATTTGCATCTTCTTTCATCAGCCCCGGCCTGACAGATTGGATACTTAGTGGAGATTCTACCTTCCTCTACTCCCTCTGAATCTAGGTTCCCTCTTGAAAGCTTGTAAGCCAGTCACGTCTTGCTTTTGTAGCCCCCACCCCCACCCCATTTTGGGTAGCCAATGTCCAAGTTGCCTGTCTACTCTATGTACGGAGGGGGTGGGAATGATTCTCACTGTAAAGATTTATTCCCTCTTTTGAACTACTGCATCCATAGCTGTAGGTCAAGTTCATCAGATTGTATCAGGTTACTCTTTTTTCCTCTTCTTTCTTCTTCTAATTGAGCTCTGATCATTCAGTCATTGAAGCAAGGTCAAGTAGGTATTATCTGCAAGTGTGTGTGTTCTTGTGCACTGCCCTCTTTTCTTATCAGCTGGATGCTTCACTCTCCACCCTAGTTCTCTGTGGCTGTGTCACTGACTCTGGGCCCAAGAGTCCCCAAGTCTTGCCACACTGCTGGCCAACCAGGTCTCCACCGGGTTCACAGAAGTCTACTGAACGTTGTAGGGCTTAGCTTGCAGTTTCATTGCTGATTTCCCTCACATCCCCTTATCGGTGATGAGTGTGGTCACCAATCAGAGCGTGTATTCCCATTGAGTCTTAGTCTTGGAAGGGGGTTTGCTCTGAGGGGACCCGACCACTTGCCTTGATCTTGTTCTTATAATAATCAGTTGCATTGCCATTATTGTTTTGTATTTTTCCTGTCATTCTTTCTTTCGAGAAGTATCTTCTGTTCTTCTAGTCACTCAAGGCTGGTCTGGTTGACCTTTCAGGTAAAAATTTCCCACCTCTGAAGATTCTGGATGCTGTTCAGCATTCCACCTGTGGTCTTATGTAATGCAGAATCTCCGCAGGAAGCCTCCTTTACTGGGCAAATTGTAGCCCCATTTTAGGTATTCCAATCAGTTATAGGCAGAAAATGAACTTTAAAACTTTCTATGGTGATATTTCTGGCTATTCCTTTCTCTCCCCCTCAAGTGTCTATTTTATAGTATGTTGTGATTTTAAGTTTACCTTATAGTCCTGTAACTTTTCCATTTAGTGCAGTCTATTTTATCCTTTAATCTACCTGAACTTCTCACCATCTGGATCTCTGTTCCTTCATGTTTACCTTCTTTTACAATTGTAATTGATTTGATCATAGACTGACCTCCCAGATTCTCTGAGTTTGTTCTTATAGTTTTGTTCTGTTAACAACTCTTCCTTCTGTCAATTTAGTTCTAGGAGGTGCTGCCACATATGTCAATCTCTAGCTGTTGTCTGCTCTTGTTGGTTCTCAGTCCACAGAACTCCCTTTAGGATGTTTTGTAGTGCAGGTTTGGCTTTGGCAAAAATCCCTTAGCTTCTGTTTATCATAGAATGTTTTGATTATACTATCGTATTTGATTGATAGCTTTGCTGGATAAAGGATTCTTGGTTGACAGTTTTTTT
>NW_006408955.1:93733-96079 GCF_000296735.1 Chrysochloris asiatica
CTTTGCCTGGTATTCTGTGGTATGGCTGATGGCAAACCTCACTGCACCTCCACCCTAGCCACCATCAAGCCCCACCACTACAAACTGAATTCTTTTAAATTCCTTATCAAGCACTTCTCATTCCGCTTCTGATATATTTTCTGCCTCTATATTTTGGTCACTTGTTTGAGGAACTCTGCCTTGTTTCTTCATGTAAGCTGAAATTGTCTATTTTCTGTAAGATATTGTGGTGTCGTTGAATTTTTATTTAATTGGTGATTCTATGTTTGTGTGGGATCAGGCACTCTCCATCTATTTCTTGGTGGATATGATAGAGACTGGAAGAAGTCAGAACATAGTTCTCAGTTCACTGTTTGTGCAGTGTAGTTCAGGGTGGGTGCATGTGCCTCCAGAGGGAACCCAGGCAGAGGCTGTGCAGGATGGGGTGCCACTGGTGCTATGTTGGTGATGGCAGTAGGATTGCATCCCCTTGTTTTCCACCTGCAGCTTGACCCTGTGCCTGCAGGCCACTGTATCGGCAGCCACTTACAAAGCATAACATGGCCACACTACTCCATGCCAGCTGGTAGTCTGCCTGGTTTTCTTCTCTCTCTGCTTCTGTTAAGTTTCCTCTTCTAGTTAACATTCAGTCCATTTATCTGTCCTATCTTCTGAAGCTCAGGATTCCAGGCCCACCATCTGTATCTATTTCAGTTGTTCTTTCATGTCTTTGTTGCAGAAGGTCGGCTCAGTGCTTCTGCCTACTCCACCATCTTTCACTGACTCCTATTCATATTTCTTTACACCTGAGTTTTGTGGGTGGATTCTCAGACACTGGGAAATGGTGAAAGTCAGAACTGAGAGACTTGTTCCAAGAAGGGTAAGGAATGGACACTGTTGTTTTAATTGAAAAAGTTATAGTTCTAATTTTTTCCCAAAATACCAAGATGTAGAGGAGTGCAATGACACAGTAGGATAAGTATTGGACTACAAACCACAAGATCAATGGTTGAAGCCCACCAGAGGTTCTATGAGAGAAAGATGAGGCTTTCTGCTCCTGAAAAGATTTAGAGCTTTAGAAACCCTATATAGGATTGCTATGAGTTGGAACCAATTTTGCGGCACTTAACAACAACAAGATGGAGAGGCCCTTGAGAATGGTGGCTAAAAGCATGGTATGTGGAGTCAGACCCCTGAATCTTATCTTAGCTCTTCAAACTCCTTTCTGTGGAGCCTTGGAAAACACATTTCACTTAAAAAAAACTAAAACAAAAAAACCCCAAAAACTTTTATTGTAAGCTGAGTGAATGTTTACAGAGAAGATTATCAGTTTTACATTCAGAAAGTCATACTTTGTTTCACCTCAATGACTGCAATCATATCAATATAACAATAGTTTTCCTACTTTCTCCCTGTGGTTCTTATTTCAAATCTACCTTCTTCCCATCCTTTCTCAACTTTGTCCTTAGATAAATACTGCCCTTTTGAGCTTGGATGATTGACTGTTCCATGGTGAGCATACCTTATTAGTGTTCTTGCTCCTCCTATATACCCATTCACTGCTTGACTAAAAATTGGACCAAGAGGGTGAATGCCATTCCAGACTTGAAGAGTGGTCGAGTGCCATAGTCTCAGGTTCCTCTAGTCTCTTTCTTAACAATAAGCCAAGTACTTTTCATAATTTTGAATTTTGTTACACATTGTTCCCCATTTTCTACCACTATATCCAAGAGTCCTGATGTGGTGCTGTGGGTTAATGTGCCAGACTGCAAAGCCATCTGAATTGCAAGGTTGGTGGTTCAAGCTCATGAGCTGCTCTTCATAAATCCTATACAGGGTCCCTATGGGTCGGAACTGACTAGACAGCACTTAACAACAACAACAATCCAGGATCAGAATGTGATCACTTCTATAGCAATTGATATTAGTAGCTGGGGACCATTAGTTCTTCTGGTCTCAGAATCACAGTGACTGATGTTCACATGTTCTATTGGTCCATTGGACTAGTTGATTCCAAGCATCTAAAATTTTCATCATGCTTCTTTCTTCTGCACAGGTTGTTGTTGTTAAGTGTCATCAAGTCGGTTCTGACTCATAGCAACCCTGTGTAAGGTTTCTGAGGATCAGCTGGTGAGTTTGAACTACTGACCTTGTGGCTCAAACTGACTTTGCAATCTAGTGTTTATCCTACAGCCCCACAGTAGGTCTTTGGCAAATGAACAGACCAAAAGTTCTCCTTAGATGGCTGCTCATGACCTTTCAAGATCCCAGATGCTACTAATCTAAGCAGGATGTAGAACATTGTTTTTGTGGATGCTGTTATGCCAATTAACCACAGTGTTTTCTGAGACTATGGTTCTGAGCCCC
>NW_006408955.1:96764-97730 GCF_000296735.1 Chrysochloris asiatica
ATCTGTGTTGGGAGAATTACAACCAGAATGCTCCCTAGAAGTCAAGATGGCAAAAATTTGTCTCTCATATTTCTGACATGTTATTGGAGGGACCAGTCCCTGGAGAAGGGCATTATACTTGGTAAACTGGAGGGTTGGTAAAAAATAGGAAGCTCCAACCCCCCACCCCCCACCCCCCAACGAGATGGACTTGCTCAGTGGCAGCAGTAATGGGCTGAAATGTAACAATTGTAAGAGGAGCACAGGACAGAATAGTGTTTTGTTCTGTTGTGCATGTGGTTGCTGGGAGTCAGAAACAACTCGATGGCACATAACAATAACTAAAAAACAACACTATGGTAGACTAGCTTGATTCCTGGCCACCACTCATCTATTGGTGGAGGTCTTCAGGTTGCTATGATGTTGGACAGGTTTCAATTGAACTTCCAGACTAAATCAGCCAATGAAAACCCTGTGGATCATAATGGTCTGATCTGCAATCAGTCAGGGATGGCACAGTGTTTGTTCCATTATGTTTGGAGTCATAATAAATCAGGGCTAACTTGATGACAGCTAACATCTACAAACTGGAGATAATGATAGAACATATGTCATAGGGTTGTTGTAAACTCTAAACCATTTAATCCATGTGTAAAGCACTTAGAGCACTGCTTGTCACATAGTAAATGCTCTGTAAGTAGTTACTGATAAACTGGGACCATCTCAAGGGACTCTTTTTATGGTTTCACTAGGTAATAAACCCAATGATAGTTAGATAATGGGGTACACACTAAAAGTGAATCATTGTGTAACTTTTCCACAATTCATTTCTACCCTGCCCTTTTCGACCAAGTGTTCAAAGAGAATGGATAGGTGAGTGGGAGAATAAATTGGTCTCTAGCTGAGTGATAGGATAATATCCATGCGCCTATAGGGAAGCCCAGTTAATACCACTATTATTCAAATTTATGCACCAACCACTAAAGC
>NW_006408955.1:100205-131681 GCF_000296735.1 Chrysochloris asiatica
AAAATATGGAGCTTACAGGAGGCAAAATGAAGAAAGCTTCTTAGACATTATTGAACACCTTGAGGTAACAAGTTTCTGTGTGAAGGCATACGACCATATTCTCAGCAGACATCACAGTCAATTAGCATAACATAGACTCCAAGGAAAGGTTCTTCATATACTTTGGTGACTAGTTACTAGGATTTTAAAAGCTCCTGATGGTCACCTGAGGTACAACTATAGTCTCTCCATGTGTGGAGGAAAAAAGAGTAACAAAAAGTGAAGATACTTGGAATCATTTGGTCCAATGGATTAATGGAATATGTGAACATCAGATTTCATGTCTCTGAAACCAGAACTAAATGGTGCCTGGCTATCATAGCAACTACTCTGTAAGGGATCACATCAGAAGGTGCTGGAAACAGTAGGAGAAAATGTGGAACACAACACAAAATTATAAAAATGACCAGGCTTACTGATTAGAAAAGTTTTGAAGAATCCAAGACTATGCCCCTCAGCCACCCTTCAGTTCTGGAACTGAACTCTCCCTCATATCCCAATTTTTATATATAGGGGTGGGGTAGGGTAGATAACACTGATAAGAAATGCTCATCATGGAATAATCAATAATTCAAGCTCAAAGTAGACAACATTACGTAAGGGAAAGATTTGGAAGTGATAGATAGGTAGGTGCAATGGAAGTAAGAACCACAGGGAGGAAATGGGAGACTGTGGTTACATGAATGTGATTGCAATAACTGAGAAGAACTGAAGCATAGCATTTATTGAATGTGAAAATTGTCCACTTTAATTGTGTTCAAGTCTGACCCTAAAAACTTTAACTCTTCTATAAAAACTCCAAAGCAGGGTTTACAATCGAAAATCAGAAGTCAAGGCACATTTCAAGAACTTTGATTTTTTAAAATGTGGCATTGGCAACTTCAGATAGTTAATGAAACTGAATTATATTTAACACCATATGAATGAAAAGTCCCTTTGCTCATACATATATGCTTTCTGAAGAATTTTTTAGACATGTATATATAAAGTTAATTTATTCCATCCCAATCACATTTCACACTTCAGCTATAAGCAAAGGCAGATTCTACCATAATCAGTATTTTTTCCCCACTCATTTTGTGCAATAATAAACCAGAGTCTTTAACATGGTACAAGAGGACCAAAACAAGTCAGACAAAGAGAAGGGAAAGTTTGAATATTATTTGTCTGCAATCTGAAATGGGTTAAATAATAGATTACATAAGAGACACATCACATTGAGGTTTTTTCCAGAACTATAACATATTTTAGGCTTTTAAAAATATTATTTTATGTTTTGCTTTTTGGTATGGAAAAGCAGGTTTTTGGTGAAAAGGTAAAAACTTCACAAAGAAACTCTCATTATTGGAGTGAAGATCAGAGGTCTTTACTTTCAAAGTTGAACACATCATCTTTAACAATTCACTACTCAATGTACAGCAGCAACACAACGGTAAACTTTCTATGAACAAGAGTCAACAGAAAACTGTTCAAATACATTTTCAGAATTCTGTGCAGAGTTGGAATTCCATTGGACCATCTAGAGAAAAAGAGAGCTTTTTTGATAGGGAACTTTAGAAATCTGAAAAATGAATTGGTGATGAAAAGACAAGTGATTTCACCTCTCCTTAGTCATACCTTAGTCATATATGAATGCCTTCAATTTTCTGAATTGTAACTACAGTGAATCTGAGACCAACGTCTGTTTTCTTAGAAAAGAGGAAAAGAAAAAAAATACAGAAAATGTTCAAAAGCACTTTTTTTTCAGTTTATCTTGTAGGCTGCTTCCATAAAGAAAATAGGAAAATACAACAATGACTTAGTTCTTACCCCAAATATGTAACTGAAAATAGCCGCTTATAATTTCTTTGTACTGCCTTCTTTTCTTGTTACTTTCAACTCTATATCTTTAACCTCTAACTCAAGATTAAATTGTAACAATAGATAGTAATTCACTTCTGCTTTTAGCTCAACATGTAACAATCTTGAAAGTGATTTTCCTTAAGATAAACTGTAGGGATAGAATGCAGAAAGCTCCAAAATGGGCACCCTAATGTCAACTCAAACCATCTCTCCTATCCTGTCACTCCGCTACTGCTATCTCATGCTTTAGTTATGCATATGCTAGGAAGCAGCTGGCAGCCCCCTCCTCCTGCTATGCATAGCAAAACTCTTTGTTCACTAAGAAGAGACAGGCAGCCCTGTACCTTGTGGCTTTCCTACTTTTTCTGTGCTTTTCATACCATCTTTAACTGCCCTGACATATGTGAAGCTGGCTTATGCTATGGTATAAAAAGACCATACCCCTTGCACAGAAAATCTTGACTGTCAAGCCATCTGCTACTGGAGATAGTGGTCCATGTCCTGGTTAGTAAGTTTCCCTTTGGCAAACCATCTCTATTTTTTTCTGTAATAAACTATCGTCTCTTGGATTGATTTCTAGTCTTTTGCTTTTTGGTCTCTCAGTGACTATGTACAAAGACAACTTTTCCCTTCTGGATCTAAACCCCAACAATTGATGAGTCAGCCAGGAGACTAAAAAAAAAAAAAATTCCAAATACAAGATGGGAGGGAAAAAGGACTCCATGGGAGGAATCCTGGGATGGCCATCAGCCTACATTTTGTTCACTTAGCACAGTAGCTAGAGACTTGTGGGCCAGCACATAAGTATGAGGATACACCCAAAATGCTAAAAGGTTTGATAGGACTCCTATAGAAAGTTGGGATCTGTAAGGCTAAGAAAACCCCTAGGGTGCTAGTCACCTCAGTAGCCTTGTCCCTTCTATGTGCTTTCCATGCCGCTACAGAAGCAAAGATACCTGTATGAAACAGAAGTGCAGAGACAGAGAGATGAGTTACATTTTGGAAAGAGAGGCACGGTTGTGTTGTTTTGTGTTATCTAGTCGATTCTGACTCGTGACTGGAAAAGGTAGAGTAGAACTGCCCCAAAGGGTTAACTAGTTTGTAATCTGTAGGGGTGAGCACTGGTGTAACACTGTAGGATAAGCACTGGACTTCTAATTGCAAGTTTAGTTGTTCAAACCCACCAACTGTTCTTCAGAAACCCTATACAGGGTTGCTATAGTCAGAATCAACTCGATGACACTTAACAATAACAGTAAGCATTATGGGAGCAGATCACCAGGTCTTTTCTATCACATCTGGTGTGTTTAAACTGCCAACTTTTTGTTTAGCTGATTAATGCTTAACTACTGCACCACCAGGATTCCCTAAGCAGCCTTTAACCCAAACCAAAAACAGACCTATTGCCATTGAGTCAATTCTCAGACCCTATATAGGATTTCTGAGACTATATATCTTTAGGTAGTGGATGATCTCATCTTTCTCCCAAGGAGCAGCTAGTGGGCTAGCAGCCCAGTGAATGTCTAGCCCACAGTGCCACCAGCAGTTCTTCATGGATAGAATGGCTAAGATTAAATAAAAAATAAGCAAACAAAAAATTCTGACAATGCCAACAGCTGGTGAGAATACAGAGCAACAGAAATGATCATTGCTACTGGAAATGTAAAACGGCAAGCGTCTTTGGAAGATAATCTAAACATGAAATTAAAACAATGATATACAACTGAATACTTTTTGTTGTTGTTGTTTTGTACATTTGAAACCTACCAATGGCTCTTGTAGGTATTTACACACCGATTTGAAAACTTATTTCCAACAGAAACATTTTTTCCTCATAGCCATCAAAACCTAGGAACAATCAAGATGTCCTTTAATAGTCGAATAGATAAACTATGGTCTATTCATATAATCAAATTATTTTTCATTAATTAAAAAAGAATGAGCTATCAAGGCACAAGACACAGATAAAACTTGAATACATATTTCTAAGTGTATCTGTGTAAGTCAGTCTAAAAAGGCTACTTACTGTATAGTTTCAATTGCATGATGTTTGGAAAGGCCAAATCAATAGCCATGGTAGAAAGATCTTAGTTGCTAGAGATTAGAAGGTAGAAAGGATGGTTGAATAGGAAAAGCATGGGAAATTTTATAAAGTGGTGAAATATTCTGTGTAATACTGTAATTGTCAAGGAACCCTGGTAGTATAGTAGGTAGAGTTGGGTTGCTAACTCTAAGGTCAGCAGTTTGAATCTACCAGCCTATCTACAGATGAAAGATAAGGCTTTCTGCTCCTGTAAAGATTTAGTCTTAGAAAGCTTCAAAAGGGTCTCTATGAGTCAGAAGTGACTTCACGGCATATAGCCACCACTACCACCATGACTGTAATTGTGGATACATGACATTATGCATCTGTCAAAATCCATAAAACTGAATACAAAGAGTAAACACTAATGTAAACTATAGAAGATAGTTAATAATAATTTATCAGGATTATGGTGTAGTGGATTAAGCATTGTGTTGCTAACTGAAAGGTTGAGTGTTGGAACCTACCAACTGCTCCATGGGAAAAAGATATGGCAGTCTACTTTTATAAATATTTGCAGCCTCAAAAACCCTATTGGAACAGTTCTGCTTCATCTTATAGGGTTGCTGTGAGTTGGAATTGACAAGACAGCAGTGTGTTGCTTTTGGGGCTGGGATCTTAAGCCAGTGGGGTTCAATGTTGCACCCTGCTTTAGGACACATCAGACACGTATCTGCCCACAGTTGTGACATTGGTTAGGATCAAGATTACCTGCTCACAGAGGGCTCCAGCTGCTCTTCTGTCAATTTCTTCTGCCACTATAACCAAAAGGGTTTCACTGAGGTGGGAGGGAGGTAAAATTAGCTGGACATTCGAAAGTCATTGCCAGCAGTTGAGCCTGTTTTCTCATTTTTTTTTTCTTTTTCTATCTTCTCCATCGTCCTCAGCCTTATCAAAATTATTAATCCTTATTAGCCTCCTCCACTAGTAGGGACAAAGGGGTGTCAGGTCCCAGTTCTGTCTTAATTTTCTTCTAATATCTTGGTAGGCCTGAGTCAAGAAGTGCATACTCAGGACTGCCCTCCCTGTATCAAACCTAGGTCCACATTTGTATACTTTCTGAATGCCTCCGTCAGTTTGCTCAGGAAGGTTGGGGGATTTTCCTGTTTCCCCTGAGTAATCTCTTTAACATTGTCATACTTCACTGTTTTGTACACACATCTCCTTACCCTTCTAACACACAAGTAACTAGGTGTGTACATTTGTTAAAATTTTCATCTTCATCATAAAAAAAATCCCAAATATTACAATTAAGATACTACAGCCCATAACAACAACAACAACAATAACAACGTAAGATAAAGAATGAAGGTTTTGAAAACTGAGGATTTCTTTAGGCACATTCAAAATTTCAACTTAGTTTATTTAATGATATTAAAATTATTAACTTATTATAATAATTGTTGTTGTTAAGTACTGTTGGGTTGGTTCCAACTCATAGGGACCCTGTATAAGGTTTCTGAGAAGCAGCTGGTGCATTTGAACTTTCATCCTTCAGGCTCAAACCGACCTTGTGCTCTAGTGCTGATCCTACAGCACCACACCAGGACTCCATTAACAGCTTCTTTAAATTTAGCATCTCATCATGACTGGAAATTTGTAACTAGTTATTTTTAGGTATAAAAGAATAAGTCAGATAAAAATAAAAATTCCTTGCAACTGTACAACTACCTGATTTGTGAAAAACAAATAACTTGTGGAGAATTTAAAACATATCCAAAGTAGAAGTATTATATAATGAATCCCATTGGCTCTATCACCCAGCAATAACTGTCAACTCATAATCAATTTCATCTCATTTATCCCTGCTCATAAGCCTCCTAATAATTATTTTGAAAAAAAAAAAATCCTGTTTTATCCTTTCCTCTGTAAATATTTAGTGTATTTA
Source organism: Chrysochloris asiatica (assembly GCF_000296735.1). Lineage (NCBI taxonomy): Eukaryota > Metazoa > Chordata > Mammalia > Afrosoricida > Chrysochloridae > Chrysochloris > Chrysochloris asiatica. Next base: position 106,058 of record NW_006408955.1, read on the forward strand.
TGAGAATGATAAGGAATATTTTAAAATATATTTTTAAGCTTTTATTATGAATTACATGAACGTTTTCAGAGCAGATCATCAGTTTTACATTCAACAAATCATTGCAATGAATACAATAACCCTCCATGTAGCATCAGTTAAGATTTTTTACCTCTATTCCTTTTTAATTTTTTTTTTTTTTATTTACACATGCCACACAGAAAATATATATTCATTTAAATGTCCAAAGGGCATATTTGGCAAGTCAGCCTCCTGCCTGCAGGCATACAGCCATTAAGAAAGATAAGGAAAAAATTTAAAAAGCATAACTAAAATACAATTATTTTCTCTAAAAAAATTAGCAGTAGTTTTTTTGTTTTGTTTTTTAATCACGAAGTAACCAACTCAGTGTATAAATTTCTAGTGGTGCAACAAAAGATCAGTATTATTTCCACATCCCTTCAGGAAAGAGAGAAATTAAGGGTCAGTTTCTATGAATTTGTCTCTAAATGTTTCAGGGTCTATTGGCACTCCCTCGCTTCTATTTGTTGTTGTTGAGTGCTGTCAAGTCAGTACCAACCCATGACAACCCTGTGTAGGATTTCGGAGAAGTGACTGGTGAGCTTAAACCATCAACCTTGCAATTCAAACAACTTTGCAGTCCAGCGCATTTATCCACAGCACCAATTCTCTTTCACTGCCCCACATCAAACATGGAAAAGGAGACAAGTACTTGGACTGTCAGCTGACTTTCTTCTGCTCCAGGTACTTCCCTCAGGGAGTATAAGCCTGTCTTTTGAGTATCACAGGGAGTTTACAGTTCTTTTGGGTTCCATCCTATAACCTGATTGCACACCCATTGGAGAGGTGTCAGGGTTTGAGGTAGAATGGGAAGGAAGTGGTGGGTAAAGGTGAGGGTCAGTTGACAGGAGAGAAAGGGGTTAGCATGCGACCGGCTTTCATAAGGAGGGAGGGGTCTGTCGGGCTGGTGGCTAAGTTAGGATCCTGGGATAGGAAGGGTTGGAGGGTCAAAGTAGAAGGTGGGTGTGGGAATAGGAGCAGAGCACTCACCTTTGCTGCTGCTATAAGGCAGGTGTTCCAGGATGTCTTCAGGACGCTTAGAAATTTCAGGTTTAAAAACAAATACCAGGAGGGGATCTTTCCCCTCTATTTCATAGCAACTGCCTTTTCGCTAGTCTTTTTTCCATTTGGGGTTTTGGTTGTTGTTGTTATGTGCCGTGGAGTTGGTTCCGACTCATAGTGACCCTGTACAGGGTTTCCGAGTCTATAAATCTTTACGGGAGCAGAAAGCCTCTTCTTTCTTCTGCAGAACAGCTGGTAATTTCCAACTGCTGCCCTGGAGGTTAGCAACCCGATTCGTAACCACTACGCTACCAGAGCTCCTTTTGGGGTTTTGGTATAGAGCTATAAATCATTGTGTATTGGCAAGACCAAACCTAGAGGGGAAACCGTCAGGAAGCTTCCTTTGAGATTATGCCCCAAACAGAAGGTGATAGATCCAATGTCAGATTGCACTGACCATTGAAGAAAGGCAAAACCATCACTTCCTACCTAGAGAATGTTGTGTGTCCCAAGATGGGGATCTGCTTAAGTCCTGAGAAGTGGTGCCAGGGATTGGAGACAGCAAGAGGAGAGCAAGTCAAAGTGATAGGCCTCTCAAAATGGGATCAGGGGATTAGCCTTGGACTACAATCCACTGCTTGCTACTGCCCTGGTTGCAAGTCTTGAAAAGTTAAGTGAGACAGACAAAGAGAAAGTGAGAGAGTGATACAGAGAGAGATGGAGAGTAGGTCTCCTGGTGGTAGGATCAGGGGATTAATCCGGGACTCACTTCCACTGCCGACTGTTCCCCTTGATGTAAGTCTAAAAAAGTGATGGAGAAGAAGGGAGATCCCTACATGGGCTACCAAAATATTAGGTTGGGTTGGAGTCGTGGGATGTGAAATAATTCAAAAGTATGGAGATACAAAATAGAGAGCTGTATTTACTTTCCAAGGGAGGAAAGGAACTTAACACCAGAGAGTAGTGCTGGCACTGAGGGTCAGGTGTTTTGGGCTTTTATTGGGTTTTTAGGAGGGAAGGTAAAGGGGAATTGTGGACAGGTGGAAATGTGGGGCAGATTTACAACGTAAGTGATGATGCCCTCTGGGCTAGTATAACAGGATATTGTGAGGTGATTTATGATAGTGTCCATCTGGGTGAGCATCACAGGACATTGGGAGATGATTAAAGATACTGTCCATTGCTCAGCTTCTGGGAGGTTGTTTATGGCCACTGGGCAGAGTTTAGGGCGTCACTCGTATGTGGTGCTGACTGTTTGGATTCCTGCAAAACAGGCTGGGGTCTTATAAGAGTTTAAACACTGAAACTGTGTCCTTTCAGTCCCTCCTCTGCCTTAACAAAAGGACTTGTAGCTGGGGAATTAGGGTGGTGATCTCATTTTTTTCCAGCAGCTCTTCCTGCTGATTTAGGATCATAGAGACGTCCTTACCTGTAGGTCCAAAGATGTCCCATTAAGAGTGAAGGGCTGAAACTGATCAGTTCTAAAGACTAAGGTTATTGCAAGACTTTGGCATCATTAAGCATTACTTAAAATTTGAATTTGATTTTGGATGAAAGATATAAGCAAACAGATGACACAAGCTTAAGATTAGCATTAGGATGGGGCAGCTAGAAGGCCAAGTGTTGGAGTTAACCAGGTGAACTAAGACTGTATATTAGCTTTGAAGTCCTAACAATCAAAACCACCTGATATCCTTTTTCATAAAATGTATTTGCTCTATTAAGCATGTTTTGTAAATTGGCTTGATTTATCCAGACTAGTTAACAAAGAAACAATTCTCTCCTAATATGGTACATGTGTCTACATATCTGGCTGTTGATATGTCTAAAACTCTCATGTTTTGTAACATTACTCTGGCTAGGAAGTTCATTTATTCTTGGTAGATATTTATTTGATTGGTAAATTCATGGATAAGTTGGTTTAAGTCTATGGACAAGTGTTGAACGGAAAATATAGAGTTAAGTAGGCCCATAGAGCCAGTGGATATTCTAGCTAAGATTCCTAAGGTTGTAAGAACTGTGATTGCTTCAGGGTACTGTCCTGGGTGTTGAGCGTACAGGGGAAGAGGAATACTATCACTGATGAGGGGAAGATTGGGGAAGATGTACACTAAGACACAGGTCCCAGTCCAATTGGTGGGTAACCATAAATAAGCATTAAGGCCATAGATAAATTAAGTGTGGTTGTAAGAATACAAACAGATCTCAATGGAAATGCTGAGAATGGTTTTCCAACAACGTGAGTCCCTGAGGATGAATTGTGTTCAGTGCATTCATAGGTAGAGGCTAGCATCATGCCATAAAGCAGGGACAGACAAGAAGCCCATTTTGGAATGGCTGATGAATTGAAAGCCCACTTGAAGGATGGTGTGGTAGGATTCCATCCTGATCTCATAGTCTTGAAGAGCAGATAACATATAGCAATCATCTCATTCTCTATTTTGAGGTTTAAACCAAAAATCATGAACTTTGAAGGGGCAAGAACTTGGGGAGTGGGGTGGTTTGGGCAAATTGAGTTTCCAGATTAGTTGGCTTTGGACCAAGAAGTGGTGGCATTTTGGGATTTTGGGATAAATATAAATAAATTTATATTTATTATATATATAATAAGTGTTGACATCATAGGACTGTGGGAACTTAGTTCGATCATTTGTAACTACTTCAGTCCATGTGTGCTGGGCAGAAATGATAAAAGGTGTGATTCCAAGTGACTGACTGATTTGCTAAACTGACCTACAGAGGATCTAGAACATTGGGAGGGCTGTTTGGAAAAGAAGTATTGAGGAAAACATAGGCCTCTTTATATTGGTTTGAGTGGTTTAATATTTAGAAAAAAGTTTTTTACAGTAGGTTTAAGGAATTTAGTTAACAAGAAGTTTATGTCTTTGAAGAGCTCCTACCTTAAGGGGTACCATGGTCAACAAGGAAAATGAATGGGGTCTTTGAGTGAGATTGTAGTTGGCTGTAAGTGTTGGGCTCTTCCTGGGTGTCAGTGTCCCAGACTTCAGGAGGATCTTGTTCAGAAACTTCAAGGGGGATGTGGTGGTGGTGGTGGTGATGGGCCATGGATTCAGTTCTAACTCATAACGACTCTGTACAGGGTTTCTGAGGCTGTTAGTCTTTACAGGAGCAGAAAACCTCATCTTTCTCCTGTGGAACAGCTGGCAGTTTCGAACTGCTGACTTTAAGGTTTGCAGCCCAATTAATAACCACTATGCTACCAGAGCTCCTTTCAAGGGGGATGGAAAAGGGTAAAGGTTCAGGTGTAGGCAGTGAAGCTTCACAGAGAAGCCCAAGGAAAGATGTTTGAGGATGTAAACAGAGTTATGTGCCTAATTTAGCTATGAGATCTCTTCCTAGTAGAGGGAAGGGATAGTTTGGGAGTTATTAGGAAAGAATGGGTAAAGACTCCATTTCTCAGTGTGCAGACTTTCTTTAAGTTTGTCATAGTTAATAAGTTTAGTAGTAACTCTTTTCATGCCTTTTATGAGACAAGTGAGCATATGGTCTCAGTGGAGTCTGCCAGGGGCATCCTGCTGATAGTCCTGATCAGCTGTGGAGCCACTAGGACATCTACCAGGTTCCTGGTGATTTAAGTTATCCCCATATCTTCTAGCCTTTGACTATACATGAGCTCTTTGCTCTGGGTTATTATAGATAGAGGAAACAAGGTTTCTATCTCTCCATGCTAAGTCATAGATTGGTTCATTGGTTATGTGCCGTGGAGTCAGTTCCGACTCATAGCGACCCTGTACAGAGTTTCTGAGGCTGTAAATCTTTAGGGGAGCAGAAAGCCTCATCTTTCTCCTGTGGAACAGCTGGTAGTTTCGAACTGCTGACCTTGCGGTTCACAGTCCGATTCATAGCCACTATGCTACCAAAGCTCCTTAAGTCATAGGAGAGGGTAAGATGTTTAAATCTTTAGTAACTTAATAGGGTCAGCTGAGAAGGCACATAACTTGGTTTCAATTTGAGACAGGTCTCACATAGTAAAACGGATATGAATTCTAAGAACATCCTCTGATCCTGCAACTTCCCAGAGGGGCTGGTTGACTGGGTTGGAAGGTCCATGGAAAGGTCGGCTAGAATGAGTTATGTCTAGGGAAGAGGGAATGACTAGTTTGTGGCAGAGATGATAAGAGGAAGGGACAGAGGGGGAAAGGTTAAGGGACTGGGCAAAGGAGCGAAGGAAAGGCGGTGAGGATTAGAAGGGATGCTTGAGAAAGGGAAGTCTTGAGAGATGGCTCTACCTAATTCCCCATTTTTCATGGATGAACACCTTAAATGGTTTTTCTAGATTTGGTAAGCCCAGTGCTGGGAGTTCCCCAAGGAGGGTTTTGAAACTGTTGCAGACAACCTCACATTTAGAGGTCCGTAGTAATCATGTCTTTTCTTCTTTCTCTTGTTGTTGGTAAATGAGCGACTCTGTATAGTTTCCAGGGAGCAGGTGGTGGGTTTGAACTACTGACCTTGTGCTGATCCTATAGTGCTACACCTGCAATTAGACCAAATTTAGGGATTCAAATCCTACAGAACCTTGTTTTTCCTAGAAAGTCTCTCAAATGTCTCTTAATTGAGGGTGCCCTCAGTCCAGTAGTTACTTATTTTGGGGGGGGCTCAGTCCTAGATACTTGGGATAGAACAAATCCCAGCTCATGTGCTTTTGTTTTAGAGATTTGTGCCCCTAATTTGAGAAGTGAATTTCTAACAGGAGTTTTTGTACACTCAGGCATGTAAATAAAAGCTTAAAGAAAGTATTTATCTTGGGAATGGCATTGTTGTTGTTGTTATGTGCCGTGGAGTTGGTTCTGACTCATAGTGACCCTGTGCAGGATTTCTGAGGCTGTAAATCTGTACGGGAGCAAAATGCCTCATCTTTCTCCCATGGAGTAGCTAGTAGTTTCAAACTGCTGACCTTGTGGTTTGCAGCCCAATTCATAACCACTACGCTACCAGAGCTCCTTGGAAATGGCATAACAATAGCTTAATCAAACAATCAAATGTTTTGACTTGAGTTTTCCTTTATCCCCATAGCCAGTAGAGGACAAAGGTCCGAGGAAAGCTTACAAGACAGAGAAGGCTTCGCTCCTATCTAACACGAATACAATAGTTTTACCTTCCACCTCAGCATTCCTGCAAAACAAGCTCAGTAAAATAGACTGGGGTCTTAACAAGAGTTTAAACACTACAGCTGAGTTCTTTCAACTGGAGTCCTTAAAAACTAGAATCCCATTTTACTTTTTCAGATTTCTAATGGAAAAAATTTCTGAGAGATGCAATGCAAGAGAGACATTGATTAAAGAAACTAAACTGATTTGCTGTTAAGTGAGCTGTAATTTTGCTTTCATAGCTTTGCAAGAAAATTCCACAGTCCTACGAATCTGCTACTGAAAAATGAATCCTTTCTACTCAATTTACACAACAATTAAACAAAACCCTTCCTTTTTGCTCATAGGAATTCGTTATCCAGGTTTCTTCTCATTGAGGTTAGCATTTCAATATTTTTTGTTTGTTGGTTTCCCTGCTATTTTCCATGGGCTCACCCTGAAATGTTATCTTTAGGAGTTAAGCACAAAGCAGGAAAGACAAACTTAACATATTGATTACCAAGTAAAATGGTATCCTTGGTTACCATAACTCATTGAAAAGGCCTTATAACTGTCTTCCTTTCCACATGATTTTCCCATATAGAAGAAACAGATACAAAAGTACCTGCTCCAGAAGATGGTAGAATCCCCACTGAATAGTTCTAATCTTTTCTAGATGGGTTTTGGGAAAGGAGATGGGGATAAGAATCTTACAATTCAATAGTAATTGTTACCATGACTAATTGTGATTGTCACAACTGTAAAGGTAGAAGTTTTGTAACAAAAAGGGGGGAGTAGTTAATCTTATAGTCCAGGAACAGAGGACCCTACAACCAAAACCACCAAGGGACAAGAGCAGGAGCAGAATGTGGGACCCCATCCAGAGAAGCAGCGACTCCAGAGATGGAGGCAGAAATGAGGACATGGAGAGATAGAGCAGCTGAGGACATCAGACTCATGGAAAGAGAAACACTGTGTGTTGGCAGGCAGGAGGCAGGCTTGCAGAATATGCCCTTTGTTGTTTAAATAATTATATATTCCTAAGTGCTTTTGTGTACATCCAAAAAAAAAAAAAAAACCACACACACACACCAGGGAATAGAAGCAAATACTGCTGAATGATGATGCATGGAGGGGATTGTAATCATTGCAATGACACAAAATATGATAGGATGAATGTAAAACTAATGTTCTCCCATCTAAACTATCACTCAATTCACAATAAAAACTTAAAAAAATACATGCTCCAAATGTGTAACTATGAAAATAAAGCCAATTCAGCAAGAGATACTCATCTCTATTCTGTAATTCTCTGATATAGTTCTAATTTGAAGTATATAGCACACATTTTAAAAACATCTCTTTTTTTGGCTAAATAATTTTGAGATTAACCCATTCCTTGACCAAAAGGAATCATCACAAATTTAGTGGCTTAAATAGCACAAATCTATTATTTTGTAGTTCTGTGGGTCATAAATTGGACATGGAATAAAAGTCAAGCTGTCAGCAAGACTGGAGAGCCTTTTTCTTTGCTTTTAGCTTCTAGAAGCCACCACATTTCTTGGCTCATGTGTGTGCCTTCTAGAAGCTAAACAACATCAAATATCACTGCCATTGCTTCATATGCATGTGAAAATGACAATGAATAAGGAAGACTATAGAAAATGACAATGAATAAGTAAGACTATAGAAATTTTGAAATATATATACTACTGGTGTGGTGCTATAGAATAAGCATTGGACTGCGAATCACAAGGTCAGTGGTTCAAAAGCAGGTTCAAACTGACCTTTCAATCCAGTGCTTATCCTACAGTGTCACACCAGGACTCATATATGTATATGAATGCATATACACACACACACACATATAGTCTGTAGACTATAGTTTACTGACACCAAAATGAGAATTACAAAATTCCTAATCCTATAGGTGTGGTGCTGTGGGTTAAAGAGCTGGGCTGCAAAGTTGGTTTGAACCTCAAGGTCAGTGGTTCAAGTTCACCAGCTGCTCCACAAAAACCCTAAACAGGGTCACTATGGGTTGAAACCAACTAAACACCACTTCACAGCACTTAACAACAACAACAAACACCACTTAACAACAATATATTATCAGACATTTTCAAAACCACGATCTCTTTTTTAGACTAAAGAAGATTATAAAAATAAAAGTATGGAACTGGTCTATAACATCCTATGAGGGAACTTTAAAAGGTTTGTGGAAAAAAATCCATTATCTTTTATTTATTTGTCTTGGAAAGATATACAGGACATGTTTTATTGTGAAAACTAGTTATGTGTCATATGATGCAATTGGGTTAAAGTATAAAACCTGTTCAAATTTGTTGTTGTTGTTAAGTGCCAATGAATTGGTTCTGACTCATATCAACCCTGTATCGGGCTTCCAAGGAGCGACTGATGAGCTTGAACCATCAACCTTGTACTTCAAACTGACCTAGCAGTTCAGTGCCATGCCATAGAAGAAGACATACAAAATATTTTATAGTGGCTACCTCAATAATATGAACTTGTAGTGCCAGAATCAAATTTCAAACTTTTACTATGTAAGTTTCTGTATTGCTTAAATTACCATGATCAACACATATTACTATACAATTAACTTACTAAATTGTGTCAAATAAAAAATAGAAAAAAAATTCACAGAACACACTGTACTGTTAGTATGCTTTTACATAAAACATGGAAAGGATCAGCTCTGTTTTTTTTTAGGAAAAGCTGAGTATTTTTATCTTCTAATTTAAAGCCTGGTGTGACACTGTGGGTTAATGTGCTGGACTGCAAGATCAGTTTGAACTGCAAGGGCTGTGGTTCAAGCTCCCTAGCACTAGTTGCTCCTCAGTAACCTTCTACAAGGTCTCTTTGAGTCGGAACTGACTTGACAGCACTCAACAACAATAATTTAAAGCCAGATGTTCACAAACTTCTTCCTTGATCATATGCTACATTTTGAAATGATTGTACATTGACCATTTCTTTTTGGCACAGTGATTCCATGTATTCCTTCCATCTTTTGATGCTTTCTGCATCACTCAATGTTTTGCCCATGGAATCCATCAGTATTGCATGTTGAGGCTTGCATATTTTCTTCAGTTCCCTCAGCTTGAGAAATGCTGATCGTGTTCTTTCTTTTTGGTTTTCTAGCTCCAGGTCTTTGCACATTTCATTATAATATTTGACTTTGTTTTCTTGAACTGTCCTTGAAAATTTTCTGTTCAGTTCATTTACCTTCTCATTTCTTCCATTTGCTTTAACATCTCTATGCTGGAGAGCAAGTTGCAGAATCACTTCTGACATTAATTTTGGTCTTTTGCTTCTCACTTGTATTCTTAATGACCTTTTGCTTTCTTCTTGTATGATGTTCTTGATGTCCTCCCACAACTCTTCTAGTCTTCGGTCTTTAGTGTCTAATGTATCAAATCTGCTCTTCATATGATCTCTAAATTCAGATGGGATATGTTCAAGATCATAATTTGGCTTTAGTGGACTTGTTTTAATTTTATTCAGCTTCAGCCTGAAGTTGCCCAAGAGTAACCAATGGTCTTGGTCCACAGTCTGCTGCTGTCCTTGTTTTGGCTGATAATATGGAACCTTTCCACCATGTCTTCCCATAGATATAGTTGATTTGATTTTTGCATATTCCATCTGGTGAGGTCCATGTGTATGGCCATCTTTTATATTTATTAAAAATGGTATTTACAATGAAGAAGTCATAGGTCTCGCAAAATTCTATCATGAGATCTACAGCATCATTTCTATCACTAACATCACATTTTCCAGTGATTTAACCTTCCTCTTTGTTTACAACCTTTGCATTCCAATCACCTGTAATTATCAAAACATCTTGGTGGCATGTTTGATCAATTTCAGACTGAAGAAGTTGGTAGAATTTTTCAATTTCATCATCACTGGCTTTAGTGATATATATATATATGTTTGAATAATAGTTGTATTAACTTGTCTTCCTTGTAGGTGTATGAATATCATCCTATCACATTGTATTTCAAGATAGATTTAGAAATATTCATTTTGATGATAAATGCTACACCATTCCTCTTCAATTTGCCATTCCTAGCATAGTAAGCCATGTGATTGTCAGATTCAAAATGGTCAATACCAGTCCATTTCAGCTCACTAATGTCTAGAATATTGAACTTTATGTGCTCCATTTCATTTTTGACAACTTCTAATATTCCTAAACTCATACATCATTCATTCAGTGTTCTCATTATTAATGGATGCTTACAGCGGCTTCTCCTCATTTTGAATTTAGCTGTGCCCCATCAGCGAATAAAGGTGTTAAAAGCTTTACTCAATTTGCATTTTTGTTTTTGTTTTTTTTTGAGACGGCTACTCTTCCCAATCATATTTTGAGTGCCTTCCAACCTGAGGGACTCATCTTCTAGTATTTTATCTGACAATATTCTGGTACTCCTCATCATGCTTCAATATTCAGTATTGTGGTGCTATCTGACAATTTTCCAATGCAATTCATAAGGTTTTTATTATTTAAATATTCAGAAGTAGTCCATCTCTCCTTCTTCCTCATCTTCCTCATTAGTCTGGAAGCTCAGCTGAAACCTGTCCACCATAGGGGATCCTGCTGGTACTTAAAATACTGGTGACATAGCTTATGACATTATAGCAACATGCAAGTGGTGATAGAACAGTTGTTGTTGTTGTTGTTATGTGCCATGGGGTTGGTTCTGACTCATAGCGACCCTGTACAGGGTTTCCGAGGCTGTAAATCTTTATGGGAGCAGAATGCCTCATCTTACTCCTGCAGAACTTCTGGTAGTTTTGAACTGCTGACCTTATGGTTGGCAGCCCAACTTGTAACCACCATGCTACCAGAGCTCCTGATAGAACAGTAGATCCCATTTAAAAACAACAACAACAACAACAAATGGAAAATGTAAGAAAAAATTTAAATGTACAAGATAAATGAAAAATACTCAATGAATAGTCTTACTAGTATTTTGGGTATGAAAAGAAAAAAGATAAATGAGTTTAATGTTAGATCAAATGTGAAAAAGGGAGAAAAATACAAGTAAAAATCATACACAGAGCCTGGTGATAATATAAGTTTGCTTAGTGTCAGAGAGAGAGAGGAGAAAGAAAATCTGAAAATAAAATTTGAAGATATAATGAGAACAATATTTTTTACATTTAGTTACCTAAATTCCAAGACACTGCAAACCTCTAGCATGATTTTTAAAAAAAGAAAGAAAAAATGAGTGAGGGCAAATACCCATCACATCATTTACAAACTGCTTACCACTGAAGAGTAAATAGAAAGTCTAAAAGGCAATCACACAAAAATGACCTGCTACATATAAGGAACAATACAGGTGGCATAACCTTGCTTACTAAAAGTAAAGAAGACTTGAAACACTTATTGATGAAGATCAAAGACTACAGTCTTCAGTATTATTTATACTACAACAGAAAGAAAAGTAAAATTCTCACAACCAAACCAATAAGTAACACCACAATAAACAAGCAAGCAAACAAACAAAAATATTGAAATTGTCAAAAGTTCATTTTGCTTGGATCCATAATCAGTGCTCATGAAATCAGAGTTAAGAAATAAAACAATGTATTGAGCAAGTCTGCTGCAAAAAAAACCTCTTTAAAGTGTTAACGAACAAAGATGTCACTTTGAAGACTAAAGTATACTTGATCCGAGCCATGGATCAGGTGACCTGATTCTTGTGAAAACTGGACAATGTTTAAGGAAGACCAAAAAATTGATGTCTTTGAATTAATGGTGTTGGCAAAGAATAATGAATATCCCATGGATTGCCAAAAGAACAAATAAATCTGTGTTGGGAGAAGTACAGTAAGAATGCTCCTTACAAGCAAGGATAGCAACACTTCATCCCACATACTTTGGAAGGAGAAGTGTCTGAATAAGGTGATCATGCTTAATAAGCTAGAAAGTCAGAGACGGATTAACACAACGGCTGCAACAATGGATTCAAACAACAAGGATGTGTGAATGGCACAATGGCACAATACCAGGAAGTACTTCATTCTGTTGTACATAGGGACACTTTCACTTGGCGCCAACTCAATAACACCTAGTAACAATACTTAATATACATTATATTACACAAATGCGCCAACACACATGCATATTTCCTAGCTTTGTCTGCTCCAAGGGCCTAAAAACAATGACAACAAATCAAGAAGCATGTCTGACATTCAGATCTTGTACTTTAAATACCATTGTTCACCTAAAAAAGTCAAAGTCTAATGGAAAAGTCTGAATTCAGGACTCTGGAAGGAAACCTACAAGATGAAATTGGAACATCTTGTGTCAAAAAGTAAGTATGACATTTAGTTAGTTTTATGTGTCACTTCAGTTAAACTATATTCCCCAGTTACTTAATTACAATAATCTTGGGGTCTTGGGGTGACACTGTAGAATCAGCACTGGACTGCTAACCATAGATCAGTGGTTCAAACCCACAAACTGTTTCTGGGAGACAGGGTCACTATACATCAGAAATGACTTGACAGTACCTAAAAACAACAACAATCTTTATGTTACTGTAAAGGTATGTGTAGATTTGATTGAAATCTGTTATTGGTTAACTTTAAGTAAAAGATATTATCCTGGTCTGCATGGACTTGATCCAATCAGTTGAAAAGTCTTAAAAGCAGAACTTAAGTTTCCCTAAAGAAAAAGATATTTTACTTGTAGAATGCTTAGCTTGTGCCTAAAAATTTATGTTCCACCTCAGGGGTTTTGGACTTGCCTAGCCAACCCCACAATCCTATAAACTAATTCCTTGCAATAAATCCCATAAATATGAATGTGAATATATTCTCTTTCTCTGCTGAAAGCCTCACTGATACAGCAAGTAAATACAAAATAATGTTGTTAGTAGAAGCTGTTGAATACCCATAGTGCCTTATGTACAACAGAGTGAAACATTGCCTGGTTCTAAGCCATCATTACAACTGCTGCTATGTTTGAGTCATTGTTGTTGCCATGGTGTCAGTGCATCACATTGAGGATCTTTCTCTTTTTCACTGACCCTCCACTTTACCAAGTATGTTATCCTTCTCCAGGGACTGGTCCTTTCTGATAACATGTCCAAAGCATGTGAAATGAAGTCTTGCCATCCTTTCTTTTCTTTCTTTCTTTCTTTTTTTTTTTTTTTTGCCATCCTTTCTTGCAAAACTCACTCTGTACTTCTTTCAAGACAGACTTATTTGTTCTTCTGGAAGTTCATTGTACATTCAATATTCATTGCCAATACCATAATTCAAATACATCAATTCTTTAACCTTCCTTATTCATTGCTTAGTTCTCACATGTATTTGAGGTGAATGAAAATACTGTGGCTTGCATCAGGTTCACCTTTAGTCTTCAAAGTGACACCCTTGCTCTTTAGCACTTTAAAGATGTGTTTTGCAGCCAATCTGTCCAATGCAATATATTGTTTGATTTCTTGACTGCTGCTTCCATGAGCACTGATTGTGCATCCAAGTAAAACAAATTCCTTAACAAGTTGAACCTTTTCCCAATTTAACATGTTGTAGTTTATTGGCCCAGTTGTGAGGATTTTTATCTTTTTTATATGGAGGAATAATCCGTACTGAAGACTGTATGTCTTTAATCTTCATCAACAAGTGTTTCAAATCGTTTTTGCTTTCAGCAACCAAGATTGTGTTGTCTGTGTATCACAAAAAGATAATGAGCCTTCCTCCAATCCTGATACCACTATCTTCTTCATATAATTCAGCTTCTCAGATATATTTACTCAGCATACAGATTGAATACATCTAGTGAAAGGATATAGCCTTTTTCTGATTTAAATCACTCAATATCCCCTTGTTCTGATCAAATGACTGCCTCATTGATCCATATACAAGTTTTACCTAAACACAAGTAACTGTTCTGGATAAACTGATGTCAACATAATTAAAAAGGCATAATAGTTAGCACAGAAGCTGTTTCTACTTACATGGTGGTGGTGATTATGCGCTGTCAAGTTGGTTCTGCTCATAGCTATCCTGTATAGGGTTTCCAAGGCTATAAATATTTTCAGGAGTAGAAAGTCTTTCTCTTTCAGAGTAGCTGGTGGATTCAAAACTGGTAACCTTTCAGTTAGCAGTATACTACCAGCATAAAACCCACTATTCTACCAGGGCTCCTTTATTACACAGTATGGGAAATTTTTGGCATCAAAATATGTATCAGATTATAAATCATTGTATGTGACTATAATGACATACATACGTATACATATACATACATACATAAATGGAAATGTCTTCCTTAAAGAAGAATGCCATCTAATAAATACAGAAAGAATCATATAGTCAAAATTCATCAATGAATTATAAAATACCTTGGTAGATGTTGGTGAGAAACATGGTATCTCCTCATAGAATATTTATTAATTACATAGGAAAATAGTAACTTGGCAGTGAAAGATCATGGGCCACATCATTTTAATCAAGAGACTAAGAACCTTTGACAAAGCAAACTCATTTGCCTCTTGATACAATATATGGAGGACAAAACATCCGATCTGTGGTAAAGGGTCAAAATAATGACAAGCATTCAGTAATAAGGAAATAGCCAAATCCCAAATCAGGAATATTCTATAAAATAAATGCCTTTTCTGCTACAAAATTTCAATGTCTACAAAGGTAATGAAAGGCTGAGAGATTGTTTTGGATTCAAGGAGACTAAAACAGCCTAAGAACAAAGCGCAGTTTGTAATCATGGATTGGATCCTGTGCCAGGAAATACAATTAGCCATAAAAGGCTTTACTGGGATATTGGCATTTGCTTGAGGATCAGATGCAGATCAGTGTTAAATTTCTCAATTTTGATTATTGTATTGTAATTATGTAAGGAAGCACCCTTACTCATAGGAAATACATTCTTATGCATTTAAGGGTTAAAGAACTCAATATTTTCACGTTACTATCAAAGGCCCTGGAAAAATATAAGTATATAGTGAGAGAATGACAAGTAGGGGAAAATGTAACAATTAATTTAAGGGATAAGAGAGTTACTTACAACTTTTCTGTAAGTTTGGAATTATAGCAAAATAATAGAAAAATGAACCAAACAAAAGTATATATAAAGGGAGGAGCCAAGGCTTTATGGTGGATAAGGTAGAGGTGCAGGGAAGATCTCCATCAGCAATAACACAGAATTCCAGGTGAAGCAGCTTCAGGGAGAGCTCCTAAACTCTGAACCACATATGTAGGAATATTAAAAAGTTTGAAGGCTTATAGCTAGTAGAACTTGTAGCAGAAGCAAGAAATCTCATACTTTAGAGTTTGCCGTGCTCAGCAGCCCAGAGCCGACAAATTCAGTGAGACTACATGGCAAGACCAAGCAGAGGAGCAAGCAGACCCACCATGGACTAATGCCTGTGGGAACCTCAGAGAAAAAGGGGGACAATATTCTTTGTTTTGTATGGTTTTGTTCTGATTTTTTTGGTATCTGTACATTGGCCTCTTGCTGTCTGCACACCTCCATTCTGGTGACTAGAGGAGGTGCCTGAGCAAGTAGACACTGCCCACCCCCACCACTGAAGAGTTCTACTATCATGCATGCACACCAATCCTTTAAGTGCCTAAAGGGCTAGTCCATGCTTAAACCAACCAGCACCAAAAAAGACCACAGTCAGCCCTGAACTGCTTACTGATAGGAAAAAGGCCAGAACAGGAGTTGTGGAGTAGGAGAGTCTAAAAACAAAACAGGCCAAAGATAAAATCCTGAGGTACAGCACAACAACCAACAATGAGATATTGAAGCTGAAAAAGGATATTAAAGTCATATTCATATTAGGCTACAGATTTTTTTTTTTTTTCCTCTTCTCTCTCTCCTCTATCTTAGTACCCAATCTGTTTTTTTGTGTGTGTGTTTCTGGTATTTTTCTTGCTGTTGTTGTTCCCCCTTTTACTTTAGGGGGCTCTTTCTCTCCCTATATTACCAAAGAATTACTGCCATATATTCAGGCTACAATCACACCCTATAAAACTCCACAATTCAGGCAAAACCCAATACTAACTGCCATGCAATAGGGAGGTAGACAACACCTGTGACAGTTACTCTAAGTTAAGCATTGAGAAGAGTGAAAGGGAAGCACACCTCCTGATCACATCTACATGGAGGCAATCAGAAAGCATAAAAAATTCCAAAACATACACTCAATTAAATATTAAGGCCAGAGCTAACCACTGAACATGTCCAAGAGACAAAAACAGATGACCATATTACACATGTCCAGAAACAAGATACAATGTCTGAGACAAATGAGCTAGAGGTAGACCCAGACTCCATTCTGGAAGGAGGGCAGGCCTTGGAAATCCCTGAGAAGGAATTCAGAAAAATGATTATAAAATGTTTCAAAACACTTTACAGTGAAGTTGAGAAAAATAAGAAAGTCAGAAAAGCACTACAGGAACAATCAAATAAGATAGATACAGCATTGGAAACAATTGAAAACTGACAGAAATAGGTCCAAATGATCAATAATAGAATATCAGAAATAGACAATACTCTGGAAGGGCAAAACCATAGAATTGGAAGCCAGAACTAGTGAGCTGGAAGACAAATCTCTCAATACTACTAAGATAGAAGAGCAAGCAGAAAAAAAGAATTTAAAAAATCTGAAGAAGTTCTAAGATTCATGTTGCACAACATGAAGAGGAATAACTTAAAAATTATTGGCATTCCAGAACAGAAAGAATCATACAAATCCACAGAGGAGATAGTTGAAGAACTGCTGGAAGAAAATTTCTCTATATCCTAAAAAGCAAAAAGATAAGCATTCAAGAAGCTTAATGAACACCAGGAAGGATAGACTCCAAAAGAAAATCATTGAGACATAGCATAATCAAGCTCTCCAAAATCAAAGATAAGGAGAAAATACTGAAAGCAGCTAGGGAAAACAGAAGTATTACATACAAAGGCAAACAAGTCAGATTAAGCTCGGATCTCTAAGTAGAAACCATGCAAGCAAGAAGACAATGGGGAGACATATATAAAATCCTGAAAGAAAAAACTGTCAACCAAGAATTCTTTATCCAGCAAAGCTATCAATAAAATATGATGGTGTAATCAAAACATTCCAGGATAAACAAAACCTAAGGGATTTTGCCCAAACCAATTCTGCGCTACAAAGCATCGTAAAGGGAGTTCTGTGAACTGACAACCAACAAGAACAGACAACAACCAGAGATTGATATATGTGGCAGTACTTCTCAGAACTCAATTGACACGTGGAAGTGTCAAGAACAGAACCAAACTATAAGAACAAACTCAGAGGATCTGGGAGGTCAGACTATGATCAAAACAATTACAATGTGAAAGAAGGTAAACACGTAGAAACAGAGATCCAGATGGTGAGAAGGTCAAGTAGATTATAGGATACAGTAGACTGCACTAAGTGGAGGAAAAAGTTAATGGAATATAAGGTAACTTCAAAGAAAATTAACACTTCACAACCTACCAAGAAAATGAAAATCCAAGATGAACATGAAAACATTACAACTATGAGGAAACACAGAAGAAAGAACACAAAAAGCATGAACTGAACAAAGAAAGACACACAGAACAAAAAAAGCAGCAATACCACACACACACACAAAAAAAAAAAAAAAAAAAACCCATAATGGCAGTAATTAATCCATACCTATCGATAATTACACTGAATGCAAATGGATTAAATGTACCAGTTAAGAGACGCAGGGTGGCAGAATGGATAAGAAAACATGATCCTTCAATATGTTGTCTTCAAGAGACACATCTTATACACAGAGACATAACAGATTAAAAGTCAAAGGATGGAAAAAACATACCAAAAAAATTGCAATAAAAAACTAACAGGAATGGCAGTACTTATCTCTGATAAAATAAACTTTAAGGCAAAAACCAGAATAATAGATAAAGATGGACATTATCTATTATTGAACAAGATGACATAACCATAATAAATATCTATGCTCCCAATTATATAAAGCACACTCTAATAGACTTGAAAGGAGCTCTGGTAGCGTAGTGGTTACGAATCGGGCTGCGAACCTTAAGGTCAGCAGTTCGAAACTACCAGCCGCTCCGCGGGAGAAAGATGAGGCTTTCTACTCCCGTAAAGATTTACACCCTCGGAAACCCTGTACAGGGTCGCTATGGGTCGGACCCTACTCGATGGCACTTAACAACAACAACAACAATAGACTTGAAGAAAGAACTACATGAATCTACAAAAATAGTGGGAGATTTTAATACATAATTTTCAAAAATGGATAGAACAACCAGAAAGAAACTTGACAAAGACACAGAGGAACTAAATAACACAATCAGCTAACTGGACCTTATAGATGTGTACTGAGCATTCAACCCAACAACAGCACAATATACATTATTTTCCAGTGCACATGGAACATTCTCCAGAATAGACCATGTGTTAGGCCACAGAACAAACCTCCATAAATTTACAAATATCAAGATACTACAAACCATCTTCTCAGAACACAAGGCTACCATATAAGAAATCAACAATAGGAAGCCCAAGGAAATCAAGTCAAATACATGGAAACTGAATAACACCATGCTGAAAAGTGACTAGGTAGTAGAAGAAATTAAACATGAACTCACAAAGTTCCTAGAAACAAACGAGAATGAAAACACAACAGACCAAAGTCTTTGGAACACTGTGAAAGTGGTGCTAAGAGGACAATTTATTTCAATAAACACACACATCCAAAAAGAAGAAAGAACCAAAATTAACACATTAACACAACATCTACAACAATTAGAAACAGACCAACAGAGGGAACCTACAATCACTTGGAGAAAAGAAATAATAAAGATGAGAGCAGAAATAAATGAGATGCAAAACAGAAAAACTATAGTAAGAATCAACAGGACAAGAAGCTGGTTCTTTGAAAGGATTAACAAAATTGACAAACCATTAGCAATCCTAACAAAAGAAATGAGGGAGAAGACACAAATAGCACATATTAGAAACCACATGGGCGATGTCACAATGGAACCAAAGGAAATAATAACAGAATACTAAGAAAAGTTGTACTCCAACAAATTTGGAAACTTGGAAGAGATGGATACATTTTTAGATAAACAAGACTTACCTAAATTCACACAGAGTGAAGAAGAAAACTTGAACAGACCCATAACAAAAGAAGAAATTGATCATGTCATCCAAAAACTCCCAATGAAAGAAGTCCGGACCCAGATGGTTTCACTGGTGGGTTCTACCAAACATTCAGGGAAGAGCTGTCACCAATTCTAGTCAAATTATCCCAGAATATAAAGGAGGATGGAAAACTTCCTAATACATTTTATGAAGCAAGCATAACTGTAACACCAAACCAGTGATGGACATCACCAAGAAAGAAAATTATAGACCAATATCCCTCAGAAACATAGATGCAAAAATTCTCAACAAAATCCTAGCCAACAGAATCCAGCAACACATCAAAAAAAAATAATACATCATGATCAAGTGGGATTCAGATCAGAATGCAAGAATGGTTCAACGTGATAAAAACAATCAGCATAATCTACCACTTAAATAAAAAAGAAAAGAACCACATGATCATATCGATTGATACAGAAAAGGCATTTTACAAAATCCGACATCCATTCTTAATAAAAACACTTGACAAGTAGGAATTGAAGGGAAATTTCTCAATATAATTAAGATCATATATACAAAACCAACAGCCTACATTACTCCCAATGGAGAGAAACTGAAAGCTTTCCCTCTGCGAACAGGAACCAGACAAGGATGCCCTTTGTCACCACTCTTATTCAATATTGTGCTGGAAGTCTTAGCCAGAGCTATATGGCAAGACAGGGAAATTAAAGGCATCCAACTTGGCAAAGAGAAAGTAAGACTCTATTTGCAAATGATTTGATCCTATACATAGAAAACCACAACATCTCAGTAAAAAAGCTACTAGACTTCATTGGAAGATTCAGCAAAGTAGCAGGCTATAAGATCAACATACAATTATCAGTTGGATTCCTCTATATCACACTTGCAGATAATACCCACTTAACCCAGCTTCAATGGCTGGATGATCAGAGCTCAACTAGAAGAAGAAAGAAGAGGGAAAAAATGAGTAATCTGATACAATTTGATGATCCTAACCTATACCTATGGATGCAGTAGCTCAAAAAAGGGACTAAATCTTTACAGCGAGGATCATTCCTACCCTCCGGTACACATGGTAGACAGGGATGGGCAACTTGGACATTGGCTACCCAAAATGGGCATACAAAGGCAAGAAGTTACTGGCTTACAAGCTTTTAATAGGGAGCCTAGATCCAGAGGGCAAGGAGGAAGGTAGAATCTCCACTGAGTAGTAGCCAATCTGTCTGGGTGGGACTGATGAAAGGAAATGGAGTTAGGACTCTAGTGGTACAATAGTGAATAATTGCTATCCGGACTGACTGTGAGGGTTAGAAATGTAAAGGTAGACATTTTGTAGCAAAAGGAGGGGAGTGGTTGACTTTGCAGTCCAGGAGCAGAGTTCCCTGGTACCATCAAGGGAGAAGAACAGAGTGCTGGACCCTACCCAGAGAAACAGTGACGCCAGAGATGGAGGCAGAGATGATGACATGGAGAGAGAGAGCAGCTGGACACTTTGAACCCAGATAGGAAGAGGGGCTGTGTGCTGATAACCAAGTCTTTCTGGGTATACACTTTGGTTGTTTGATGATGCTTGGAGGGGATTGTAATCATGGCAATGATAGGATATAGGATAGGATGAATGTAAACTATCACTCAATTCACAATAAAACATTATAAAAAAAAGTTTATATAAAGGATAGTTATGGTGCCAAGATTACCACATGCGTATATAAAGAAAAAAAGTGAGAGAGATTTGAGACATTACTTCTATTGAAAAGCTATCCATAAATAAGATTAGAGATCAGTAGTTAAGGCAAAGCTAATGTTTTTTTGTTTTGTTTTGTTTTGTTTTTTGCCTCACTGCTCTAGAAGGCTAACTAGTACCTGAGACTCAAATTTTGCTTTCTGACTCTAAAATATTGTTAACCTCTCTTTTTCATTGTATGTTTTGCTTTCAAGTATCCTATCTGAATTTCTATAAGCCATTGGCTAAATCAAGAATGTTTTCCACAACTGGTTTCAAAGTTAAAGAGTTGTCTTTTTTAAAACCCCAATTGAAAGCAATAGAGTATACATCATATTTAAATAGCAGACTGTACATTAGGAGAAAAATGCCAATTCATCTGGTCCCCATGTTTTCCAGAGTGGCTTTCTATGGTATAACATGAATAATTTTTAAAGGAATCTCATCTCAAATTAGTAAGTAAATGATTGAAGCCTATTTTATCTGTAAGCAGGCACTATAACTGTACTTTGAGAAAGGGAGGAAACAACCTAATATGATTATATGCTATGTTGTTGAATCAGAGAGAAGCGGGATACACTTACATTTCTAACGTGGGTTGAATCTTTCCCATTTGCCGAGACCTCTTTTGTAGAAGGAAATGGTTGTATTTTCTATTTACTCCCACCCCCACGTTGGGTTCTTCGATTTCAAATAATTTTTTTTTTCCTACAAAACTGCAATTACTGAGATTACAAATAATGAGAAGCATCCCACAGCTGGTCCTGGCACATTTCCAACACACAATCACCTGTCTGTGCACTAATTTCTGCCATGATTAAGCCCCTTTATTTACAGTGGGTTCTGACAGCTCTATTGTTTAAAATGTCACCCATTAGTAGAACAGGAATGGACTTGTCTGTACTCTAACGAGTTTCCTTGCATAGTTTCTATGTCAGCTTTAGTAAAACTGTTGTTTTGTGTATTATAGGAATGATCACCTCTCCTGCAGCCTTATATAGTCAATAAAAGACTGATCAGTGAAACCACAGCTAAGTGGGATTTAAACATGAATTCAAATAAAACCTTCTAGAAAACATTAGGACAAGAATTTAATGGGCTCCAAGCTAACGGAGTTGACAGAATTGTTTTGGTTTCTTTTAAGCTACAATGCCATTGCTTAAACATGACAATAACAACATTTTCCCTTGTTTTGACAAAGCAGATACTTAACTGATTTTGTGCAAAATTTTCTATTAAAAAATATACTTAACAGTAATATCACTGATAATGAAGGGATTCTTTTCAAAACCCTTTTTTCTTTCTCTAAAACTGATTCTAAATACTAATTAACTGTCACAATTTTATGCAACTGATTTGTGAGCTAAAGAGCCCACTTCAACTAAAAGAATACAAAAACTTTCTATAGGTGACCTTTGAAAATGGTAAGCTACAAGTGCTTACTCTGTTGTTTGAGCTGAAAATTTTGTGTGACCCTGTAAAGCTCTATTCAGAAAAATTGGCATGGTAAAGCGACCCAAATGGAGATGCCAGTGCAAATAAGGAAGGCTTTGTGTTAATGCTAAAGTTCCATCTCCCGTCTCTACCTTATTTAAATTCATGTATGCTTTCTAAATATCTTTCACCTGCTATGGTTTGCATTTGTGGTTGCAACTAGCTTCCTCCAGTCCCTAAAAAAATAGTAGACTCATTCTCTTTCTGTTCTTATGTGCCATTGAGTCAGTTCTGAGAGTGGCTTGTGGGATTGAACTGTGGACCTTGTGACTACCAATCCAGTGTTTATCCTGCCCATATAAACTATGCAATTATCTCCACATTCATTTTTATTGTCTACTTTCTCTGGTAGTGTAGTGGTTACAAGCTGGGCTGCTAATCTCAAAGTCAGCAGTTTGAAACTACCAATTGTTGCTTGGGAGAAGGATGAGGCTTTCTGCACCCATCAAGATGAATAGTCTCGTGAACCCTATACAGGTTCACTATGAGCTGGAACAGTACATAACCAACCAACCAACCAACCAGCCAACTTTTGTCTTACCGTTTAATCTGAGAGCACAAATTATAGTGATTGTATTGTTGTTGTTGTCAGGTGCCATCGAGTCGGAACCGACTCATAGCAACCCCATGCACAACAGAAGGAAACAATGTCCAATCCTGGGCCAACCTCACTACCGCTGCCACACTTGAGTCCATCAGTGACGCCACCTGGCCAATCCATCTCGTTAGGGGTCTTCTTTTTCTCTGACCCTCCACCTTACCCAGCATGACATCCTTCTCCAGCGACTGTTCCCTCCTGACAATATGTCCAAAGTATGAGAGACGAAGCTTAGCCATCCTGGCCTCCAAGGAGCACCGTGGCTGCACTTCTTCCAAAACAGATCTATTGGTTCTTTTGGCAGTCCATGGCACTTTCAGTATTCTCCTCCAACACCACAACTCAAAGGCATCAATTCTTCTACGATCTTCCTTATTCACTGTCCAGCTTTCGCATCCATATGAGGCTATTGAAAACACCATGGCCTGGGTCAGGCGCACCTTAGTCCTCAAGCTGACATCTCTGCTCTTCAATACTTTAAAAAGTTCCTGTGCAGCAGATTTGCCTGAAAGTTGTTTTAGAAGCATGCCTTTCCCAGATCCTTCTTGTCTACCAGCTGCAAAGATAGGTGGCATCAGAATTCCAACTCCAATATGTACATTCTGGCCTCAGGCACAGGGCCCTTCTGATTCTTGGCTCAAGACTTTGCCTATTTGTTTTGTCTTATCAACAAGCCCTAACTCTTCTATTATATTAGGAAAGAAGATTTCCCTAAAGGAGCCAAGAACTGTAAAAATCATCAGCCAAACTTTATCTACCCAAAGAGGTCAATGGCACTTTTTTATTAATGCTCCTTTTGGTGTCTTAAGGTCAACCTCCTACTTACCTAGAAGAAGAAATATCTAAATGGAGAATCTTGGGTAACCCTACAAGGTGGTATTGCATAAGATTGTAATCAATGATGTGAAACAAAATGTGTATGACTTGTTGAATACTGATTTGTTCTGTCAATCACTCAATTCACAAAATGTTTTTAAAATATTATACAAGGTGTAATCTGTAAAGAATTGATATTTTGAGGGAGGGGGGAATTAAGAGCTGTGGTTCTAAAGAGAATACCAGAATTCCACCTTGTAACTAACACATGTAAAACTATTAACACATCCTACTTTTACTATTCAGATGGACCTGCCTGAAAGTGGGTGGGAGGGGGTAGCCAGACAGTCAACAAATGAATGGATAGTGGAGCAGCTCTGTCATTTGCAAATTCCCAACCTACCTGCTTCCTCTCTCCCTGAACCCCAGCCTTCAGCCAAAAGACAACTCCAATCATGACAGATACATTCATTATTTGTAACAATTAAGCAAATGTATAACTAACTGAAGAACTAACTGGTGCTTTGTTGTTGTTAAGTGCCATGGAGTCAGTTCCAAATCATAACGACCCTGTCTATGGTTTCCAAGGAGCAGCTGATGGATTTGAAGCGCTGACCTTGTGGTTTGCAGTCCAGTGCTTATCCTACAGCACCACATCAGTTAGAGTCTGCCATATAGTCCTGGTGTGGCACTGTGGGCTAATACGTCAGACTGCAAAGTTGTTTGAACCGCAAAGTAGGTCGTTCAAGCTCACCAGCTGCTCCTTGGAAACCCTATACAGCATCACTATGGATCGGAATGGACTCAACAACACTTAACAAGAGTCTGTCAAGTTTCCAAAACTAGCAACAGTAACAATTATCATCGAAATTACTTGTCTAAAATTCCTCCAAAACTATTTATGAATACTATTAAGTCATCAATATTTTAAAAACATTTTGTGAATTGAGTGATTGACAGAACAAATCAGTATTCAACAAGTCATACACATTTTGTTTCACATCATGCAACACCACTTATCCCACTTTTTCTCTCTGCTTCCTGTTTCCATTCCATCTTCTTCCGTAAACATTCTGAATTTTGCCCTTTAGTAGATGCTTCTTTTGATCTCAAATGGTTGATTATTCTAAAGTGTGTGTACTTCCCTACTGTTATTATTCCCCTTATAGACCTATTGTTTGGCTGAAAATTGAGTCATGGAGGTGAGCTCATGTCCATATCTGAAAGGTGACTAATGACCATAGTCTTGGAGTTGTACCAGTCTCAATCTGACCAGTAAGCCTGGCCTTTGCTATGATTTTGAGTTTTAGTCCATATTTACCCTCCTCTCTATCCAGGACCTTCTAATGTGATTCTTTTCAGAGCAGTAGTCTGGCACAATCTAGTTCTTGTGGTCTCAGTGTGATGGAGCCTGATGTTCACATGGTCCATCAGTCCAGTAGACTAATTGCTTCCATGCCTCTTTGATTTTCTTCAGACTTCATTGACCCAAACATGGAGAGAATCATAATTGCACCTTAGATGGTTTACTCATGAGCTTTATGACCCCACTTGTTACAATATAGGATGTAGAAGATTATTTTTATGGACTATACTTAGCCAGTTGAACTTGGTGTCCTCTGAGACCACGGTTCTTAGCCCTCAGGTCTAGCAACTTTATATATAT
>NW_006408955.1:131980-149149 GCF_000296735.1 Chrysochloris asiatica
TATATATATATATATATATATATATATATATTTGTGGGTATACACTCATTCAGCTTGTGTGTCTATCCATGCATCTACTTGTAGATTATTGCAGGACTGTGTATATAGCAGTTTTTACCTCTGTTGCTTCTTTTTTCCTCCTTCTCCCTCACCATGTTTACATTTATATTATTGACTATGCAAAGTTTTTTGACTATGTGGATCATGACA
The DNA here is from genome assembly GCF_000296735.1 of Chrysochloris asiatica. Taxonomy (NCBI): domain Eukaryota; kingdom Metazoa; phylum Chordata; class Mammalia; order Afrosoricida; family Chrysochloridae; genus Chrysochloris; species Chrysochloris asiatica. The sequence goes on from NW_006408955.1 coordinate 132,191, forward strand.
AGCTATGCATAATATTGTGAAGAATGGATATTCCAGGACAGTTAATTGTGGTTATGAGGAACCAAGAGGAAGTTGTATGAATAGAATAAGGGGACACTTGTTGTTGTTAAGTGCCATCGAGTTGATTCCGACCCATAGTGACCCTGTACAGGGTTTCCTCTGGTTTAAAATCAGGAAAGGGTTGTGTTCTTTTACCATATTTATTCAGTCTGTATGCTGACCAAATAATCAGAGAAGCTGGATTATATGAAGAAGAATGTGGCATCAGGATTGGAGGAAGAGTCATAAGGTGCCTGCAACATGCAAATGGCACAACCTTGCTTGCTGAAAGTGAAGAGAACTTAAATACTTACTGATGAAGATCAAAGACCATACATAGTCTTCAGTGTGAGTTGCATCTCAATGTAAAGAAAACAAAAATTTTCACAACTGGATCAGTAAATAACATCATGATAAATGGAGAAAAGATTAAAGCTATCAAAGACTTTGCTTGGATCCACTATCTACACTCATGGAAACAGAAGTCAAGAAATCAAATGATGTATTGTATTAGACAAATATACTGTGCAAGACCTCTTTTTTATTTTTTTTATTTTATATTGAGTGAGTGAAGGTTTACAGGGCAGAGCACCAGTTTTACATTCAGCAAATAATTGTAATGATTATACTCTCCTCCATGCACCCTTAGCCAACAGTATTACCTCTATTACATTTTTTTGTGTGTGTACATACACCACATTGTAAATATATGTTTGTTTAAGTGTCCAAAGGGCACATTTTGCAAGCCAGCCTCTTGCCCAAAAGCACACTGCTTTTCTCAGTCCATGGGCCTATAGTCCACTGCTGCTATCTCTATACCATTGCCTCTGCCACCATGTCTGCTGTCACCACTTTTCTGGTTAGGATCCCTCACTCCTCTCATGTTATTCCCTCTTGATGATCCTAGGGTCCTCTGCTCCTTAAATGACAGATTAATTGTCCACCCCTTTTAGTTGCCCCTCTTCTACATTTACAGTTGTGATAATCACCATTAAACTTGAAAGCAATAGAAACTGAAACATAAAATTCTATCCCTTCCTCACCAGACCCACCTGGACAAGAGGAAAACTATTCAGTAGGGTTTCTGACTTACTCCCCCTGTCCTGACACTAAGCACCCTCATGAAAGCTTCATGCCTTTATAGCCACCCAGTTTTGGTAGCCAAAGTCTAAGTTGCCCATCTATATCAACGCTGTGTACTGAAGAAATATGCTTGATCCTTGATATGAAGAATCCTTCCCTATTTAGTTGGACTTTGGGGGCAGCTTCATCCATAAGCAAAGGTCCAGTTGATCAGGTTGTAGCAATTTATTATTGCTCCCTGTACTATACTTCTTTATCTTCATCTGGTCGAATTCTGGTCAGCAAGCCATCCAAGCTAGATTAAATGGGTACTGTTTGCAAGTCTAGGAGTTCTCATATCCCTCTTTCCTCATCAGATCAGCTGGCTGTTTCATATTTTAACTCTAGTCCCCAGTGGCTAGACCAGTGTCTCTGGGTTCAGTTCACACATCTCCCTGAACTTCAAACCAGACAGCTCATTCTCTCATCTCAAGGTCATCAGGAGTCTATGGAATATGGCCAGTCTCAGCCCATGTCTTCTTTGCTGCATTTCCCCAATTTCCAATCACAAGCTTACAAGACTGTGTGCGTCCTCTGAGTTTCAGTCTTAGAAACGGGTTTATCTTGATGGGTTTTTCTTATCTTGATGGCTCCAGGGCAGACAGCTTACTTGGTATTGTCACAGCCAAATAGTCTGGGTTTTTTTTTTGTTGTTGTTGTTTTCTTTCTTCTCACCCCAACCCCCAACGTGGCCTTTCTTTCAAGAAGTATCTTCTGTTCCTGTAGCCATTCTGGGTTGGTTTGCATGACTTTTCAGTTGGGAATGTCCCACCCCTAAAGATTTAAGCCCCATACTCCAAGGCTTAACAAGAAGCCTGTTTTTCTGGGTATATTCTAGTCCCCTTTTAGGTAATCCAATCAATTATAGGCTGAAGATGGGTTTACAAGCTTTCTGTAATCATCTTCCTCAATTATTTTTTCTATCCCACTTAAATGTGTATATTATTCTAGTAGGCAGGGGAACCCAAAATCCACAAAAGAGTTAATCACTTTAACCTCATTTCCCCTAATTTCATGCCTCGATCCTTATATTATTGTTGTGAAGAGCTGTCGAGTCAGTTCTGACTCATAGCAACCTTATATAGGATTTCCAAGGAGTGACTGGTAAGATTGAATCATGGACCTTGCAGTTCAAACCATTAATCCACAGCACCACACCAGAACTCCTATGATAGAGCCATATTATTCCAAGGCTATGTATACATCACAATCTGCCTCTATCCCATTTAGCCCATGTACACCTCCCAAAGTCTTTCCCTATCATTCCTGTTCCTCTACCCTCCTCCCCCTTCTTGTGTATTGCCCTACCCCTCCTATTTATTGCCCTCCCTGCCCCCTGAGTTATCAAACATCTATCCCCTGTGAGTTACTGTCCCCTCCTGCCTGCTGCTGGTAACGCTCAAAGACTTATTCTTTTAGTATGGAAATCTTAAGTTTTTACAATAATGGTCTTATGCAATATCTGTCCTTTTCTGCCTAATTTCACTCAGCATTATGTCCTCAAGGTCCATTCAGCTGTTATTCTTCAAGGTAACATACAGAGTATTCCATTGTGTGTATGTACCAGGGTTTGTTTATCCATTCTTCCATTGATGGGCATTTAAGATGTCTCCAATTTTTTGCTATTGTGAATAGTGATGTGATGAACATTGGTGTGCATATATCTACTCGTGCCATGGTTTGTATTTCTTGTGGATATATACCAAGTAGAGGAATTACTGGATCAAAAGGTATTTCTATTTCCAAGTTTCCAAGGAAGTACCATACCATTTTCCAGAGTGGTTGAACCAATTGCAGTCCTACCAGCAATGTAGGAGGGTCCCAGTCTCTCCACACCCTTGCCTAGCTTATTTGTTGTCCTCTGCTTTTCTGAACTTCACTGTTACTGCTGGTGTGAGATGATATCTCATTGTTATTTTGATTTGCATCTCTCGAATGGCTAATGATCATGAACATTTCTTCATATGTTTGTTTACTGCCTGAATATCCTCCTTGGTGAAGTGTCTATTCATGTCTTGTGTTCATTTTTTAACTGGGCTATTTGTCTTTTTCTTGTAGAGGTGTTGTAGTTTCCTATAAATTTTAGAGATTAGTCCTTTGTCTAATAGGTTGTTGCAAAAAAATTTTTTTTTCCAGTAAAAAGTCTCCCTTTTTACTCTTTTGGTGAAATTTTTTGATGAACATAACTTTCTAATATTTAGTATGTCCCAGTCATCTATTTTGTTCTTTATTGTTTTTTGTGTACAAAACCTCTTTAAAGTGTTCAATTATAAAGACGTCAGTTTGAGGATTAAAATGCATTTGACCCAAGTGATGGTATTTTCAATAGCCTCATATACAAGTGAAAGTTGGATAATGACTCTGGAAGACCATAGAATTGATGTATTTGAGTTATGGTGCCACAGAAGAATATTAAAATTACCATAGACTGTCAAAAGAACAGACAAATTTATGTTGGAAGAAGTACAGCCAGAATACTTCTTAGAAGCCAGGATGGCAATACTTCATTTTTTATACTTAGGACATGTTATTGTGTGAGGTACCAGTCCCCGGAGAAGACCATCATACTCAGTAAAGTAGAAGGTCAGTAAAAAAGAGGAAGACCCCCAAGGAGATGGATTGGCACAGTGGCAGCAGTAATGGGCTCAAAAATAACAATTATGAGACTGGAGCAAGACTGGGCAATGTTTCATTCTGTTGCCCATAGGTGGCTATGCATCATAGCCTATCTAACAGCACCTAACACCATTTAACAACAGTGCCTGGTGTGGCACTGTAGAATCAGCACTGGACAATGAACCACAAGGTCAGCAGTTCAAACCCACTAGCTGCTCCTCAGAACTCCTATACAGGGTTGCTATGATTCAGAATTGACTCAACACACTTAAGTAGATTCATTGATCAAAATGCAGATATGTAAAAGTCTGATATAGATTGAGACGGTATGAAAATCTTTAAGAGCATGGGCTCCTTTGATATGGAAGACATCGATTCAATTATGACTTTAAATGTACTTTAAGTATAGTTGATAGAATTCTTCAATTTCATCATCACTGGCTTTAGTGATTGGTACATACATTTGAATAATATTTGTATTAACTGTTTTTTCTTGTAGGCATATGGATATTATTCTATCATAGCCAGCATTGGATTTCAAGATAGATCTTGAAATTTTTTTTTTAAGTTTTTATTGTGAATTATGTGTTAGTTTACATGGGTGAACATTATCTTTATATTCATCCTATCGTACTTTGTTTCATTGCACAATTGCAATCCCCTGCATGCATCATCAAACACTCCTGCCCCTTAGCCATGAGCATACAACCCCTCCCTCCCTGACTCCTGAGTCCCCAGCTACTCCTGTCCACGTCATTGCCTCTGTCTCTATCCCTAGTGTCACTGCCTCTCCAGACAAAGTTTCACACTTCACTTTTTTCCCTTGATGGTTCCAGAGATAGCCACTCCTGGACTGCAAAATCAGCTGCTCCCCACCTTTTGATGCCAAACATTTACATTTACCTTTCCAACACTCACTGTCAGACCTGATAGCAATCATTTCCTATTGAGCCACAGGAGTCCTATCCCCCTCTCCTTTTATCAACCCCATCCAGACAGGTTGGAAACAATTCAGTGGAGTTTTTACCTTTCCCTGTATCCTCTGGAGCTAGGTTCCCTATTGAAAGCTTGTAAGTCAGTCACTTCTTGCCTTTGTTGTACCCCCATTTTGGATAGCCAATGTCTAAGTTCCCCCTCCCTGTAGGCTCTGTATACCATGGGGATGGGAGTGATCCTCACTATAGAGATTTGTCTGCTCCTTTGTCATACTGCATCCACAAGCATAGGTCAAGTTCATCCACTTAAAGTGGGTTACTCCTTTCTTTCCCCCCCCTTCTTCCTTCCTCTAGTCATGTTCTGAACATCCAGCCATTGATGACAGGTCAAATGGGGACTATGTGCAAGTGTGGGTGTTCTTGTGCATCCCCCCTCACTTTATATCAGCTGGATGCTTCACACTCAGTTCTAGTCCTCTGGGGCCTTGTCCCTGCCCCTGGGCTCAGGAGTCCCCAGGTCTCATCATACTGCTGGTTAACCAGGTCTCAATCCAGGTTAACAGGTGTTTATTGACTATGGCCAGACTTAGTTCACAACTTCATTGCTGCTTTTCCCCCTCTTTCTCTTATCGGTGACCAACATGGTCAGCAGCAGGACCACATGCCTGCCAGTGTATTCCAATTGAGTTTCAGTCTTGGAAGGGGTTTGCCTTGAGGGGACCTGACCACTTGCCTTGATAGCTCTCAAGGGAACAACTTGATTGTTCTTGTAGTAGTCAATTGGACTGCTATTATTTTATTTTATTTTTTTCTGCTGATCTTTCTTTCAAGAAGTACCTTCTGTTCTTCTAGCTACTCCAGACTGGTCTGCTTTTCCTTTCACTTGGGAAAGTCTCACCTCAGAAGATTCTGGATGAGGATCAGGATTCCACCTATGGTCTTGTGCAATGCAAAGGGTCTGCAGGGAGCCTCCTTCACTGGGCAAGTTCTAGCCCCAGTTTAGTTATTCTAAACAGTTATAGGCTGAAGATGGACTTACAAGCTTTCTCTGGTGATGTTTCTGGCTATTCCTCTCTCTCCCCTTAGAGTGTCTATTTTACAATAGTAGGCAAGGGAAACCAAGATTCAACATACAGCCAAGCATCTTAACATCATTTCCCCACTTTAGCCATTCAAACAATGCCTCAGTCTTAGTATCCATTTGTGCTTAGATTATTATTTACCTCTGTCTCATTTAGCCCATGTAAACCTGCCTAGCTATTCTTCCATCTGCCTTCTTTTTCCTTTCCCCTTCCCCTTCTAGTGTATTGCCCCTCCCCCCAAGCACCAAACTATCCTGTGCCTATTCCCTTCCCTGTTCCCCACTTTCCCTCCACCCCTCTCACCCCACTCCATACATCCCGGTGTCCACCACCACCAAAATAATAATAAAAATTAAAATAAAATACAATAAAAAAGATAATTCTCCCCCTGTCCTTTTAGTGTGGGTGCTTTTTCTTAATCATTTACAATAATGGCTCTATGCATTATTTTTTCTTTTGTGACTGACTGATTTCACTCAGCATAAAGGAGCTCTGGTAGCGTAGTGGTTACGAATCGGGCTGCGAACCTTAAGGTCAGCGGTTCGAAACTACCAGCTGCTCCGCGGGAGAAAGATGAGGCATTCTACTCCCGTAAAGATTTACACCCTTGGAAACCCTGTACAGGGTCGCTATGGGTCGGAATCGACTCGACAGCACATACCAACAACAACAATGTCCTCAAGGTTCATCCATGTTATGCGGTAGCTTGCTGCTTCCTTGTTGTGCTTAAGGGTACCATAGTATTTCATTGTGTATATGTACCACAGTTTGTTTATCCATTCTTCCATAGATGGACAAGGCTGTCTCCATTTTTTTGCTATTGTAAATAGTGTTGCTCTGAACATTGGTGTGCATATATCTACTTATGTTATGGCTTGTATTTCTTGTGGATAAATACCAAGTAGAGGAATTGCTGGATCATAAGGTATTTCTATTTCCCCTTCTGAGGAAGCGCCATATTGCTTTCCAGAGTAGTTGGATCATTTTGCAATCTCACCAGCAATGTAGGAGGGTCCCAGTCTCTCTACATCCTCGCCAATACTTATCGTCCTCTACTTTTTTGATCTTTGCTATTTTTGCTGGTGAGAGATGATTCTCATTGTTGTTTTGATTTGCATCTCTCTAATGGTTAATGGGAGTTCTGGTGTGGCACTGTGGGTTAATGCGCTAGACTGCAAAGCCATTTGAACTGCAAGGTCAGTGGTTCAAGCTCACTAGCTGCTCCTCAGAAACCCTATACAGGGTCACTATGGGTTGGAACCGACTCGATGGCACTTAACAACAACAACAATGGCTAGTGATTGTCAACATTTCTTCATATGTTTTGTTGGCTGCCTGGATCTCCTCCTTGGTGAAGTGCTCATTTTTTAATTGGGTTATTTGTCCTTTTCTTGTAGAGGTGTTGTATGTTCCTATATATTTTGGAAATCAGTCCCTTGTCTGATGTGTCATTGCAAAAGATTTTTTCCCATTCTGTGGGCTCCCTTTTTACTCTTTTGATGAAGTCTTTTGATGCACATAAGGTTTAATTTTTGGTATGTCCCATTGATCTATTTTGTCTATTTTCATTTGTGTAAGTTTCAAAATGTTTGGTAGTCTGTGTATGCCCTGTATTAGAGCTCTCACATTTTTCTCTAGTTTTTCATTGATGGCTTTCATAATTCTGGGATTCACATTTAGGTCTTTAATCTATGCTGAGTTGTTTTTTGTATAAGGTCTGAGGTAAAGGTCTTGTTTCAGTCTTTTGCATATCACTTTCCAATTCTACCAGCACCATCTGTTGAAGAGACCATCTCCTCCCCATGAAATATACTTAGGTATTTTGTTGAAAATCAATTGGATGTATGTGGATGGGTTAATTTCGGGATTCTCAATTCTGTTCCATTGATCAATATATCTTTCATTGTACCAGTACCAGGCTGTTTTGACCACTGTAGCTGTGTAATAAATTTTGAAATCAGGGAGTGAGAGGCTTCCCACCTGGTTCTTCTTCTTAAGCAATGCTTTGCTTATGTTTGGTCTCTTTCCTTTCCATATAAAGTTTGTAATTGTTTTTTCCATCTCTTTGAGGAATGTCTTTGGAATCTGGATTGGGATTGCATTATATGTGTAAATTGCTTTGGGAAATATTGACATTTTCACAATGTTAAGTCTTCCTATCCAGGAGCATGGTATAGTCTTCCATTTTTTTAGGTCTCTTTTGGTTTCTTGTAGTAGTGTTCTGTAGGTTTCTTTGTATAGGTCCTTTGTTTTTCTGGTTACATTTATTCCTAGATATTTCATCCTTTGGGTGGCTATTATAAATGGTATTGTGTTCCTAATGTCATTTTCAGCACTGTCTTTATTGGTATAGAGGAATCCAACTGATTTTTGGATGTTGAGTCCTCCAATGAGGTCTAGTAGCTTTTCACTGACTCTTTGGAGTTTTCTATATATAGGATCATGTCATCTGCAAATAGAGAGAATTTGACTTCTTCTTGGCGAATTCGGATGCCCTTGATTTCTCTATCTTGCCATATAGCTCTGGCTAAGACTTCGAGCACAATATTGAATAAGAATGGTGACAAAGAGCATCCTTGTCTGGTTCCTGCTCACAGAGGGAAGGCTTTCAATATTTCTCCATTGAAAGTAATGTAGGTTGTTAGTTTTGTATATATGCTCTTGATTATTTTGAGGAATTTCCCTTCAATTGCTATTCTGTTGAGTATTTTTATCAGGAATGGATGTTGGATTTTGTCAAATGCCTTTTCTGCACCAATTGGTATGATCATGTGGGTTTTTTTTCTTTTTTGTTTTTATATGGTGGATTGCATTGATTGTTTTTCTAATGTTGAACCATCCTTGCATCTTGATATGAATCCCACTTAGTCATGATGTATTATTTTTTTTGATGTGCTGCTGGGTTCTGTTGGCTAGGATTTTGTTGAGAATTTTTAAATCTATGTTCATGAGGGATACTGGTCTGTCATTTTCTTTCTTAGTGATGTCCTTCCCTGGTTTGGTATGAGGGTTATGCTTGCTTCATAAAATGTATTAGGAAGTTTTCCATCCTCCTCTATATTGTGGAATAATTTGAGTAGAATTGGTGACAACTATTCCTTGAATGTCTGATAGAACTCAACAGTGAAGCCATCTGGACCTGGATTTCTTTTTGTTAGGCGGTCTTTTGATGACCTGATCAATTTCTTCTATTGTTATGGGTCTGTTCAAGTCTTCTACTTCACTCTACTTCACTTTGTGTGAGTTTAGATAGATCGTGTTTTTCTAAAAATGTATCCATCTCTTCTAAGTTTTCAAATTTGTTGGAGTACAACTTTTCATAGTATTCATTGTTGTCCTTTTGATTTCCTTTGGTTCCATTGTGACATTGCCCATGTGGTTTCTAATGCGTGTTAATTGTGTCTTCTCCCTCTTTTCTTTTGTTAGGTTTGCCAATTTTATTAATCCTTTCAAAGAACCAGCTTCTTGTCCTATTGATTCTTTTTTTTTTTCTGTTTTCTATCTCATTTATTTTTGCTCTAATCTTCATTATTTCTTTTCTCCTCGGGACTGTATGTTCCCTCTGTTGGTCTGTTTCTAGTTGCTGGAGATGTTGTGTTAATGTGTTAATTTTGATTCTTTCTTGTTTTTGGATGTGCACATTTATCGCAATAAATTGTCACCTCAGCACTGCTTTCGGCATGTCCCAAAGATTTTGGTATGTTGTGTTTTCATTCTCATTTATTTCTAGGAACTTTCTGAATTCACGTTTAATTTCTTCTATTATCCAGTCACTGTTTTGCAGGGTGTTATTCAGTCTTCACGTATTAAACTTTATTTCCTTGATCTTCTTATTGTTGATTTCTAATTTTATGGCATTGTGGTATGAAACGATCCTATGTAGTATTTTGATGTTTGTAAATTTATGGAGGCTTGCTTTGTGACCGAACACATGGTCAGTTCTGGAGCATGTTCCATGTGCACTGGAAAAGAATGTATATTGTGCTATTGTTGGATTGAATGCTCTGTACATGTCTATGAGGTCAAGTTGGTTGATTGTGCTGTTTAGTTCCTCTGTAGCTTTGTTGAGTTTCTTTCTGGTTATTCTATCCCTTTTCAAAGTGATGTATCAAAGGATCTTATTTTCTTATCCATTCTGCCACTCTCTGTGTCTTCACTGGTGCATTTAATCCATTGCCATTCAGTGTAATTATCGATAGGTATGGATTAACTGCTCTCATTATGTTAATTTTTTGTGTTGCTGTTTGTTCCTTTGTTCTGCATGTCTTCTTGTGTTGCGTTCATGTTTTTGTACTATTTATTGTCAGTTTCTTCATTGTTTTAATGTTTCCTTGTTCTGTTTGGATCTTCATTTTCATGGTAAATTGTGAAGTATTAATTTTCTTTGGGATTACCCTATAATCTGTCAAGATTTCCCTGCATTTAAGACAGTCTATTGTATCCTACCATCTACAGACCTCCTAACCACCTGGATCTCTGTTCCTATATTTTTCCTTTCTTTGACATTGTTAATATTTTGATCTTTGGTTGGCCTCACAGGTCCTCTGAATTCATTGCTGTAGTTTTGTTCTGTTCTGAACTCTGCTATCCATCAACCGAGTTCCAGGTGGTATTGCCACATCTGTCGATTTCTGGTTGTTGTCTGTTCTTGCTAGTTTTCATTCCAAAGAACTCCTTTAGGATGTTTTGAAGCACTGGATTGGCTTTAACAAAATCTCTTAGCTTCTGTTTATCCTGGAATGTTTTGATTATACCATCGTGTTTGATTGACAGCTCTGATGGATAGACAATTCTTGGTTGGCAGTTTTTTGTTGTTTTTTTTTTTCTTTTAGGGTTTTATATATGTCTCCCCATTGCCTTCTTGCTGCATGGTTTCTGCTAAGGAATCAGAGCTTAATCTGATTTGCTTGCCTTTGTAGGTAACACTTCTCTTTTCCCTGGCTGCTATTAGCATTCTCTACTTGTCTTTGATTTTGGATAGCTTGATTATGATATGTCTTGGTGATTTTCTTTTGGGGTCTATCTTTCCTGGGGTTCTTTCAGCTTCTTGAATGTTTATCTTCTTGTCCTTCAAGATATTAGGAATTTTTTCTTCCAGAAGCTCATCAACTATCTCCTCTGGATTTCTGTGATTCTTCCTGTTCTGGAATGCCAATAATTCTTAAGTTATTCCTCTTCATGTTTTCCAGCATGAATCTTACACTCTCTTCAGATTTTTTTTATCCTTTTTTCTGCTTGCTCTTCTATCTTAGTGGTGTTGAGATATTTGTCTTCCAGCTCACTGGTTCTGGCTTCCAGCTCTTCCATTCTGATCTTTTGCTCTTTCAGTGTATTGTCTATATCTGATATTTTATTATTAATCATCTGGTCTTAATTTTGCATATTTTGGATTGTTGCCAATGCCATATCTATCTTGTTTGATTGCTCCTGTAGCGCTTTCCTGACTTCTTCCTTATTATTCTCCATCCCTTTTTGGAGAATTTGAATATTATTCTTCTGAAGATTATTATTTTTCTGAATTCCTTCTCTGGAAGATCCAGAACCTGCTCTTCTACTGGAAAGTCTGTGTCTGCTTCCAGCTTATTTGTCTCACTTACTTTTTTCTATTTTTGGACATGTCTTTATAGCTTTAATTTTGTTTTCTTTGACATTGTCCACAGTTATGTGAGTTTTTAATGCTTAAATGCATGTATATTGCTTTGTTGTTAAGCTTGCTGAGCATCTCCTGGTAGATATGATCTGGAGATAGGCTTCCCTTTTCACGTGTAATGCCTAGCAGCTGGTTTTGGCTCTTATCCATATGGTGGGGTATTACAGGGTATGTTTGTAGCTTGGCTATATTGGGCACAGTTGCTGTCTCTTCTTGGGTAAGGTAGGGGGAGAAACCTCCAACCCCTGGGAGAAGAGTGAGGCCAAAAGGACCACAAACAGAAACAAAATAAAAGCAGAGACAGAAACCACCAATAAAAAATAAAAAATAAAATTATGATTGACACTGTCCACTGGCCTTTGCTGTGCAAAGGGTCTCACCTAAGTAAACTTTGGGGCTGGTTCCCAGGGTCAAAACATCATAAGAATCAGCTGGCAGGTTTCCTGTCTGTGCTGTTGGAAAACTGTGGGTGCAATGCTGCACCCTTTTGGGGGTGTGCTCCTGCTCACCTGAAGGCATCTGGGCTGTGCAATGAGGGCGCAATTGATGTGAAGAGGAGAGATACATGAAATATGAAAAATGAAAGATGAAAAGTCAGTCACACCTCTCTCTCCAGGCATGCAGCTCCGAGGCTTCTAGGGCTGGGCTGTTGCCTCACCTTTGCTGTGACCCCGTGCTCTGGCCTTCTGGTTGTCGGCCACTGGTTGTGGGCCACTGAGCCTGGATCACCTGGATTGATGCAGAAATCACCATATTTTTCTTTCACAGTCAGATTTCTTCTCAAAGGGGGCAGGAAACTGGCACCCAGAACCTTAAACAAGATTCAAAGCTCTGCAGTTTTTCTGTGGACCACTCTTTCTCTATTTTTGAGGGGTTTGGGCAGAGGCGTTTTCACTATCTCTCTCTGCTTTCCCTGCCCCTATACCAGATTGAAATTTTCTTTTGATGTGACAACATTCTTCAATTTGTAATACCCTACAGAGTAAACCATGTGATTATTAGATTCAAAATGGCTAATATCAGTCCATTTCAGCTCACTTGATAAGTGTCAAGTGTCATTGAGTCGGTTTGACCCACAGCAAACATGTATAAAGTTTTTGAGGTGCAGCTAGGGTACTTGAACTGCCTACCTTGTTATTCAAACTGACTTTCAGTCCAGCACATTAACCCACAACACCACACAAGGATAGATGTTTATATGTTCCACTTCATTTTTTACAATTTCCAATTTTCCTAGATTCATGTTTCATACATTCTATGTTTCAATTGTTAAGGAGCTCTGGTAGCGTAGTGGTTATGAATCAGGCTGTGAACCTCAGGGTCAGCAGTTTGAAACTACCAGCTGTTCCATGGGAGAAAGATGAGGCTTTCTGCTCCTGTAAAGATTTATAGCCATGGAAACCCTGTACAGGGTCGTTATGAGTTGGAACCGACTCCACAGCACATTACAACAACAACAACATGTTTCAATTGTTAATGGATTTTATAGTGGTTTCTCTTCATTCTGAGTTCTGTGTCTTCAGCAAATGAAGTTCCTGAACACTTTACTCCATTTGTGTCATCATGGTCAACTCTACTTTGAGGAGGCAGCTCTTTCCCAGTTTTATTTTCAGTGCTTACCAACCTGAGAGGCTCACCTTCTAGTAATATATCTGACAATATTCTTGTGTTCTTCATGTTTCAGTATTCAAAATTCTAGTGTCACAGCGTCCCATTACTACTCATAAGATTTTCAGTGATGAAATATTCGGTAGTATTTTGTCTTTCCTTCTACCTAGTCTGTCTTGTCTGCAAGTTCAGCTAAAAACTTCCCACTGTGGCTGACTCTGCTAGTATTTAAAATACATGTGGTAGAACTTCCAAAATCACAGAAACACAAAAGCCACTAAAGTACAACAAACTTGACAAATGAGTAGTGGAAGATTATCTCTTTAGATTTTAAAAATAATAGATTGCCATAGCCTTCTGAACTGACCTCTGTGCCTTGAATTTAACTGGCACAGCTGACCCCTAAAAGCCACTGTTTCAATTGAGTTTTTTTGAAGGTGCCTAATGAAACTACAACAACAATGAAACTAAGATAAGTGTGTTACTGAGAGAACTTGTCTGCAGTCATCCACTTAGCACAGAAATATTTAAATGTGATTTAATTGGGGGGAAAAACTTGTGCATGTATGAACAGGAACCCTAGTTAGCAGTACTTTTAGACTTATCCTAAGTTTATATTTTTTTTATTTGGTATAACAATTTGCTAGGGCAAACTTCAGTTATACAAGTTTAAATTTCCATATACAATTCTGAATGGACATGGAGCTTGGTGTGTAAATATGCACCATCTCAAAAATTCAGAAGCAAGGTGCCTTAATGGATGGGCAGTAAGAAGGGAGCCTTAAGAGAGAATATTGACTCTATCAGCTTGGGGATTACCTTGTGAAAATTGCTTAAACTGTGCTGTCCTTTTCACTCCCTTCAGAATAAGGTCCAAGTTAGTTAGTACATTAACTAAAGACCCAACACATTCTCATGTTATTTCTCCTCTCCCAACTCATGCGTCCTCTTGTCTCACATTCTCTATTCCAAACTCAATGGTAAGTCTTAGTTCCAGGCAGTAACTATTTTTCTGGCGATATTTCTGTTGGTGTCCCTAGATTTTTACATGCAGGTGACATGGAGGGTTATGCATTGGCTGCTAACCAGAAAGTCGATAGTTTGTATTCACCAGCCCCTCCATGAAAGAAAGAGTTTTTCTGTTCCTGTAAAGATTTACAGTCTTGGAAACACTACGTAAGGTCACTATGAGTTAGAATCAACTTGAGGGCAGTGAGTGGTTTGGGGGTTTTATTACAAAAAGGGAGATATAGGGAAATCCAATGGAGCCTTGCTCCTGTAGAAATCAACTCTGGTCCCAGGTCTGTGCTGACACTGGCTCTCTAACCTTAGCCTTGTGTCTGACCCTCCACTATTGAGGCTTTTGTCTGGGTCTCAAGCACCTTTCTGTTGGCCCTGCACTTCTGATGGTTTCTCAATCTTCTCATGCTCCCACATCCATGCTTAAAGGCATGGAGGCTAAATAGGGTGGTGGATTAAGAGTGAAGGAACAGCAAAAAGATGGTCGGGCTTCAAGTCCTGGAATAACTCATTAGTTATGTGAGTGGGTCCAAGCTGTTTTTCTTCCTGATCACACAATGTCCTCATTTTTAAAAGGGGAATAACTATAATACCATTTTGTACAGCTCCTGTGAGTATAGAAATAGTTGCTCTTAAGTGTCGCCAAGTCAGTTCCTACTCACAGTGACCCTGTACAAGGTTTCAAAGGAGCAGCTGTAGGTTTGAACAACTGATCTTTTGGTTAACAATCCAATGATTATCCTACAGTGCCACACTAGGACTGTGAACACATGCAAATACATGTAAAATACTAAAACAGTATTGATGCATAACAAATGTCCAGCAAATGCTAATTTTTATATTGTTATAGGTTGATATGGAGCTCTGGTAGTGTAGTGGATTATGACCACAGGTCAACAGTTTGACCTCAGGAGAAAGATAGACTTTCTGCTTCTGCCTCAGAAACATACAGCCTCAGAAACCCTGTATAGGGTTGCTATGAGACAGAACTCATTGGAGGCATATACCCATCACCACCACTTTTCATAAGGACTCCTGGTATGGCACTGTGGGTTAATACGCTGAACAGCAAAGTCAGTTTGATTTTCAAGATCGGTGTTGCAAGCTCACCAGCTGCTCCTTGAAAACCCTATACAGGGTCATTATGGGTCGGAACTGACTCGACAGCACACACCAATAAGAACAAGGTTGATATATCCAGTTGATACCAAGCTGACCCCCTAACTCTCGGTGACCTGATATGTGTCAGAGTAGAACTCTGCTCCCTAAGGTTTTCAATGGCTGATTTTTCAGAAGAAGAGCACTAAGGCACCTCTGTGTGGACTCAAATCTCCAATCTTCCAGGTAGCAGCCAAGTACATTAACAGTTTGCACAATCCAGCAACCCAGGTTGATGTATAGTTGAAATAATCATGTGTATGTATGTATATATTGATACACATGTATACATATGTATGTGCATACTCATGTACATGGAAAGAATCATCGTCTCTCAAAGAAGAGAAATATCATTATGAGCTATTATTATTTCAGGAATATCATATTGATGAGCCAAGCATTAGAGATGGGAGGCCCCAGGTAGGTGCATACAGATGGCTGTTCTGCAGTTGGAACAGATGGTTCTTCTGCTCTCCCAGTGAGGGTATCTTCTGCATTCACTTTGAAGTGAATGCAACGACATCATTCTCTGGGCAGGGTAATGATCTGAACTATGGGAATTTGCACAATGAGTCTCTGTGTAGCCAGGTACATGGGGTGGGGAGAGGACAAGAAGTACACTGGGGGATCACCCTCCCGTCTGCATCCTGCAGTCTCCATCCTTAGAAAAATGAGCTTAACACCATATATAAGTTTCAAAGTAACTGCCATCTATTTGACTCCACTAAAATATATTTGAAATAAGTATTTTGAACTAAATAGGAGACCTGGTGTGGCACTGGTGAATCAGCACTGGACTGCTAACCAAGAGGTTGGCAGTTCAAACCCATTAAGTGCTGCTTAGAAACCCAATCCAGTGTCATTATGAGTTGGAACCGAATCAACGATACTTAAAAAGAGATAAAGGGAAAATAAGGGAACATTACTAAACTTTAAAAATAGGAAGTGAGTATTTTAAGTTTCTAACATCTCATTCTTTAGAAAAATATCTATTTCAATGGCATTCTTTAAAAGAAAAAAATCATTTTCAGTGGAGAAAACAGTTCCTGAATTCATCTATTTTCCTATTACCTGATGAATGCCAGTTATCATTCTTAGATTATTTACATACTTTATCATTCAAACATGGAAATTAAATATGAAAGAATTCACAAGGTAGCTGTATAGCATAGTGGTAAAAAGTATGGCCAATCTGTCTATCATGTTGCTATGATATTAGAAGTCATGCAACCACCACCGGTATTTCAAATTTCAAATATCAACTGGGTCATGTATGGTCAGCAAGTTTCAGTAGAACTTTCAGACTAACATGGATTAGGAAGAAAGACCTCAGGATTACTTCCAAAAATTAGCAAATAAATACTCTAAGGATACCAACAGAATATTATCCGATACAGTGCTAAAAGATGAGCCCCTATGTTGGAAGGCAGAGTACACTTGACTGCAATAGTAAACTTCAGTATACCAATGAACATTAAGAAGGTACAAGTCTTGCCCAGTGAAACAGGCCTCTTGTGGAGCCTTTGCAGTGTATAGGACCTTAAGTGGAATCCTGAGCCCCATCTGGAACCTTCTGAGGTGGTACATTGCCACTAGAAAGGACAAGCAACCAGCCTGGAACAACTAGAGCTATAGAAGATACATCTTCAGAGAAAGATCATCAGGAAAAACTCAAACAAAAATGGCAGTATGACTGGCTACTAAAAGACTAAGCAAGTTGTTTGCCAGG
>NW_006408955.1:155336-155855 GCF_000296735.1 Chrysochloris asiatica
GAACAAGTGCATTTTGGTTTATGTGCAGGTTCCTCTTAAGCACAATTAAGTGTTCTAGAATAGTCATTCTCCACAATGCTGTCCGTAACTTGTCATGATCCACACAGTAAAATCCTTTGTATTCCCCCCAAATTGAGACAAAGTCTGACCATCCTTACTCTAAGGAACATTCTGGCTGTATTGGTTTCAAGATTGATTTGTTTATTCTTTTGGCAGTCCATGATAGTTTTAATACATGCCAACACCATAATTTAAATTCATCCCTTCTTCTACTGACTTCCTTATTCTTTGTCCATCTTTCATGTGCAAACGAGGTAATTGAAAATACAGTGGCATGGATCAGGCATATCTTAGCCCACAAACTGATATCTTTTCTCTTAAACACTTTAAAGAGGTCTTTTGCAGCATATTTGCCTAAAGCAATATACATCCTTTGATTTCTTGATTGATGGCTTCCATGAGCATTGATTGTGGATCCAAGAAAATTAAAATTTTTTTATAGATATTTATTTGTTCCAT
>NW_006408955.1:157726-162021 GCF_000296735.1 Chrysochloris asiatica
CCCCCCCCCAATACACACACACACACCTTGACAAGACTGAAACTCAAAGGGAACACATGAGCAGGCATGTGAGCTTGCTGGCAACCACATTGATCTACTGGTAAGTGGAAGAAGAGGAAAGGCAGCAATGAAGAAATAAGCTGAGTTCAACCACATTCCATAGACTACTGTTGACCTAGAGATGAGAGAAAGAAGAGGAAGGGCTGGTTGGTCCAAAGTGTTATGAGACCTGGGACACCTGAGCCCATGGACAAGGACATAGCCATAGAGGGCTAGAGCTGAGAGTGAAGCATCCAGCTGATATGAAAGGAGAGGAGACGCACAAGAACGTCCAAACTTGCAAATAGTACCCATCTGACCTAGCTTCAATGGCTTGATAATCAGAACTCAACTAGAGGAAGATAAGAAACAAAAAACAATTTTTGATAAAGGAAACGAGTGTAAATTGCTACAATTAGATGAACTTGACTTATATTCATGGATGTAGTAGTTCTAAATACAAACAGAGAAGGAAGGAGTCTTCACATCAAGTATCAATGCTATCCCCTCTGTATACAGGGCAGATAGGGATGGACAATTTAGACATTGGCTGCCTAAAATGAGGGGCAATAAAGGCACAAAGTGACTTGCTTCCAAGGTTTCAAGAGGGAGGTTAGTTTCAGAGTATGCAGGGGAAGGTCAAGTCCATACTGAATAGTTTTCATCTTGTCTAGATGGGTCTGGTAAAAAGAGATGGGGATAAGATTCTTATGATTCAATAGTAAATAATTGTTATCATGACTAATTGTGACTGATGCAATTATAAAGGTAGAAGTTTTGTAACAAAAAGGAGGGAGTAGAAACAGAGGACCCTAGGACTATTAAGGTAGAAGAGCACAAGAGGAATGTGGGACCTTATCCAGAGAAACAGTGACACCAGAGATGGAGACAGAGATAGGGACATGGGGAGAGGGAGCAACTGAGGACTCTAGATTCATGGAAAGAGAGGCACTGAGAGCTGGCAGCCAGGAGACAGACTTGCAGAATGTGCCTTTGGTGGTGTAAATCATTATATATGCCTGAGTGTTTTAAAAAAGAGCTAAAATGAATAGAGAGAAATACTGTTAAATGATGGTACATGGAGGATATATAACATTGTAATGAAACAAAATATAATTTGTTGAAAGTAAAACTGATGATCTGCCCTGTAAACTTTCACTCAACTTACAATAAAAACATTAAAAAATAAAAAAGAAGTGTATCACACATTTAAAAAAAAAAGGTACAAGTCATGGCACATTTCTTTCTATTGTATGTGGAGTGCCCCCTAAGTCAGAGCTGATTCAAATTCAGTGGCAACTAACACAACAAAGAAACAATAGCAACAAACTAACAATTAACAACAACAACAACAAACTTGTAAAAGAACTGATGCATTTAAATAATGGGTTGGTTTGAGAAGAATATTAACCAAGCAACTCCAGCAGAACAAACAAATCTGTGTTGGAAGAAGTATAGTTAGAATGCTCCTTAAAAGTCAGGTTGATGAGACTTTGTTTTTTATACTTCAGACACATTATCAGGAGGGACCAGTCCCTGGAGAAGGACATCATGCTTGGTAAACGGATTGTAATCAGAAAGGAAGAAACCCCTAGCAACATGGATTGGCACAGTGGCAGCAGCAGTGGGCTCAGACATAATGACAACTGTGTGATGGCACAGGACACAGTTGTGCTATGAATGCATAGGATTGCTAGGAGTTGGAACTGATTGTTGTACTATGAGTTGGAACCAACTCAGCAGTACCTAAAAACAACAAAAACAAATAAATCCTGAAACCGCTACTTTAAATTTTTGATTTTCACATAATTTTGAAGCCAATTTTTTTCTGCTTCAATTATTTTTAGTTTCTAACAACATTTCATTGTTTAGAAAAAGCTCTATTTCAATGGCTTCTTTAAAAGAAAAAATTATCATTTTCAGTGGAAAAAAACTATAAAAAGCAGTTCCTTAATTCATCCATTTTCATAGGACCTGAATCATGCCAGTAGTCATTCTTAGATTATTTACATACTTTGTCATTCAAATATGGAAATTAAACATGGAAAGAATTCATGAAGAATTTTATACCAATCCATTTTGGATATGTTAGAATGAAGGTTCATATGCCATAGTACAGTGAATGCCTTTAAAATAGCTGCATAGTTATAAATTGAAATCATTTAAAATTTGGACTAAATTGATTTTCTTTCCTTTTAAGCACTTTTTACATTTTAGGTGGGAATCTTTGAATATTGATTAATTTTGTATTTTGTTTTAATGAGGGATATAATTTCTGAAGTCAGATGGATCTTGACTGCAAGCAGAGAATACCAGAAAAATGTTTACCTGTGCTTTATTAACTATGCAATCAAATGATGTATTGAATTAGGCAAATCTGCTGCAAAAGCTCTCTTTGAAATGTTCTAAAGCAAAGATGTCAACTTGAAGACTAAGTGTGCCTGACAGAAACTATGGTATTTCCATTTGCTTCATATGCATGTGCAAGCTGAACAATGAGTAAGAAAGACCAGAAAAGAATCGGTGCATTTGAATTATGGTGTTGATGAAGAATATTGAAAGTACAATGTACTGCCAGAAGAACAAACAAATCTGTGTTGGAAGAAATATGCAACCAGAATGCTCCTTAGAAGCCAAGATGGCCAGACTTCATTTCTTATATTTCAGACAAATTATCAGGAGGGACCAGTCCCTGGGGAAAGTAGAGTCAGTGAAAAAGAGAAGACCTCAACAGATGGATTGGCACAGTGGCAGTAGTAATGGGCTCAAGCATAGCAATTGTGAGGGTGGAGCAGGACCATACAGAGTTTGTGCTGTTATGCATAGGGTTGTTAACAGTCAGAACCAGCTCACTCAACAGCACCTAACAACAGCAACTCCTGACAGTCAATAGCTGTGACCTAACAATCCAGAAACTTTTGAGGTGGGAGGATTTTCCTAAAAATCAGGGAGTCCACTAGCACTGGATTTGCAGTCACATCATTCTATCTTTGGAGAGTGACCACAGTTCCATTAAGAGGGCCTGAGTGCTTCCCTTGACCACAGGCACTTTCTAGACTAGGGACTTCTTGAGAAGGAATTTTGTTGTGTCTATTTTTAAATACCTTAGTATATATCACATACTAAGTGCTCAGTAATGCTTATTTTAAAACCATATTAACTGTAAATTCTAGTTTTCCAGAGAAAAACAAGAATGAGATAGATAAATAAATATATAGAGAGATAAATAAATAAATATAAAGGTACATGAAGAGAGAAAATCAATGTTTCCAAATAAATTCTTCTGGAAAAATGGCTTCTCTTTCAGAAAGACTATTTATTCCTGCATTCCAGGGAAACTAATTTGTAATCCAGTCAGAATGTGTTTATGAGTTAATACATTCATTTTTCTCTCATAACACACACGCACACACATTTGCTTATCATCTAGTATGTAATTCTGAGGAAAGTGGAAATTGGCACAGGGACTAATTACAACTCGCAAAGAAAAAAAAATCTGCTGTTTTGATGAATATGTGTTTTCCTAGTGTTTCTGTTATTTCCGTTGGTAATTGTAGAAAATCATTTTAGTGGGGACAATTATTATGGTTCTTTGGGTATTCTGATTCTAAGTTATGAATACAGCAGTGTTCTTGGCAAGTATTTTAAGAGCCATCTGGAAAGAGGGTATAATGAAAACTCCAGAAGATAAGCTTTCAATATTAGTGTCTCTTTTCTTGTAAATTCTGTTGTTGGATATAGGTTAGAACCAATTTAGCTTATAATCAGCCTTTTCTTTTTGGAGGGCATTAGGGGCATTCTGCGGCAGACTTATTTCGAAATTAAAAAATGCCCAGAGCATTTTATCCCAGGTGTTAGAATGAGGAACTTCATGGGATCCAAGGAAGTAAAAATGGAAGAACAAATAATAGATGAATTAAAAATTAATTTAAAAATAGTATGGAAGTGCCAGCATTATATATATACACACACATACACACATGTTGTTGTTATTAGTGCTATCAAGTCAGTTCTGACACATAGCAACCCTGTTTAGGGTTTCTAAGGAGTGGTTGCTGGATTTGTACTGCCCCCCTTGCAGTTCAAACTGACCTTGCAGTCCAGTGCACTAGCTTGAAGCACCAACCCAGAGCCCAGCACTCTTTCATTCTGTTATGCATGGGGACATTATGAGCTTAATTATACTTTACAACTATTAATTTCTTCCTATCTCTAAAAACAAACATCTAAAATAAATATCATATTTCAAGTATAAA
>NW_006408955.1:167584-177364 GCF_000296735.1 Chrysochloris asiatica
AAGGAAGGATGTAATTCACTCAGGGAGGATGTCACAAAGGGAGGATGTGATTAAGACAGGATACGGAACTGAGATGTGATTAATCATTCAAAACAGGACATAATGATTCACAGGAACAACTTTTAAGATATTTTCATAGTTTTTCTTAGCAATCTAACATTTTTATTTTTACAGAAAAAGAAGGTTCAACCAAGCTGTTATATATTAATTTTTAGGCTTAAATGATCTAGAGTAGCAACATGCGGTTTCTTAAGGATACATAACATAAAGCAAGGTTCTTGAAAGGAGCCAAGCTGTCTCTGTACACTTTGCAAACTTTTGTTAGTGAGCAAGATCTCAGGCACCGGGCTTCATTTATCTATATCTAAAATGCTACATGGTTCTTAATATTCCTATATACTTTCAGGAGGAAGGAGAGCATCTGGGTTAAACTGATTATATTCAGAGGTGGTTTAATGGGGCTGTCACTGATCAACCCAGAGTCTGCGTATGCTGTCCCCAGCATTCCATATTTCTTGGAATAGATAAGTGAGCAACTCCAGTGCTGCATGAGTTTGTTGAAACATTTACATTTGTATTCCATCAATTCCTGGAGCCTTATTTTTTTGCCAATCCCTTCAGTGCAGCTTGGTGTTCTTCCTTCAGTACCATTCATTCCTTATATCTCTTGAATGATTGAACATCAACCAATTCTTTTTGGTACAGTGACTCTATGTCACTTCCTTTTTGATGTTTCCTTTGTCATTCAAGATTTTGTACATAGAATCCTTCAATATTTCAACCTGATGTTTGAACTTTTCTTCAGTTCTTTCAAGTTGATAAATGCTGAGCGTGTTCTTCTGTTTTGGTTTTCTAACTCCAGGTCTATGCATATACAACATTGTTGCTGTTAAGTGCTGCCAGTTGGTTCCAACTCACAGTGACCCTGTATAGGGTTTCCAAGAAGTGGCTAGTGAGTTTGAACCACTGACCTTATGGTTCAAACCAACCTTGTAGTCCAGTGTGTTCTCTTACAGTGTGACACCAGGACTCCCAGAAGAGGTGCAGGGTATCGAACATAGCGTGGACTTTAGTCCAATCTGAATGGTGTTCTATAGAAAAGGAGGAGACTCAGAGAGAGATAGATAAAGGCAGAAGGCCATGTGATACAACTAAGTTATGCTGCAAGCCTAGGCACACCTAGAACTTCCAGAAACAGAGAGACAAGAAAGGATCATCCCCAAGGGCTTTCAGAGGAAGTATGGCCCTGCTAACCCTGAATTCTGACTCCTAGACTCTAGTACTGCAGTGAAGACATTTTGTTGTGTTAAGTCAGTCAGTTTATAGTATTTGCTTATCACTGCCCTGGGAAACTGACACATTCTGGATGATTTAGGTGCCTTCCCTGAGGATTCAGCACAAGCAAATCAGAACCTTGCCTTCATGAAACTTACAATCTGTCAGATGTTACTGACACTGGACAGGTAATGGCAAGTAGGAAGACTGTCACAAAATTAGGTACACAGGGTGTCAAGAGAACCTGATGTGGTGAAGGGTCTGGCAGGTAACTTACTGAAGGTGATCTGTGCAGACACACCAGATTGGAATCTCCACACAGGCTGCTGTATCAGTTTCTCCAACGTCTGTCCCTCTGTATGGTCTCTCAGATTCTGGCTTTCCACTCTTTCAGTAGTAAGTGGAACCTCTGATCATCAAGCTATGGCACAAAAAGATACATTTTCAATATATCCCTGTTTGCAGTATATCAGTAGGGGTGGATTCTCCCAACAAGGCAATCATGGGTTTACTTATTCATCTGTAGTGAACAATTTCACATGTTTTATCACATCTTTGATATGTTATCTTTGAAGTTCTTCACTATAGTGAGTAACTAAGTGCAAGTAAGTCTATGCTTACCTTGTTTACTGTGTACTCATCAGGTACTATATCAGATACATCATCAGGTACTATACCTTTGAAAAGAGGCTTTGATACTGTGGAAAGTTACTATGAGGTTGGGATAGAGATAAATTCCAGCCTCAGCTAGAACCAGAATTTTGAAGTCATGGGAAAAAAAAAATAAAAAATAAAAATTTTCACTAGTAAGTAAGAAAGTAAGCCCTTGTTTTCCTTGTTTATTGGGTAATCTGATTATGTTAGGCACTTAAATGGGGAAAAAGTTGTTTTCCTTCAATTCAGATCTTCATAAGAGCACTTACTCTTTGTGGTAGATAGACCCTCCATTAGAAAAGGGCATTATACAAGTGCATCACTCTAGTAGCCAATGGCATACAAGGCTTACCCAAGTGTATGAAAGCACAAAAGAATGTGTTCACAAGTATACTAGTGATTGATGTTGTCAACTCAGTTTTTAGAATGTGAGTTTCTTCTGCCCTGCTGTGCTCCCCTTGTGCAGGACTGCCTGACAAGAACTCCCTTGGTGGCTTAGAAAACTGTAGAACTGTTCTGGCTATGCAAGACATGGTGAGGGAGGGTATCTCTGAAAACTCCAACATGCCTGGGAAAGAGGGGAAGAGCAATTCTCAAACACTGAAGGCTTAGGCAAGGGTAGGAAGTGAGCAGATAAGCAGAATCTTACATGAGAGTTTAAAATTATTGCTTTGCCGGGGACATGAAAGAATCTGACTATATTGCACATTTTAGGAGTCTCCTTTCATTCCATTGATTGAGGAAGAAAAATCTTCTCTAGGTCATAAAGAATCATTCTCTTAGCTGCCATTTCTGCTTAGCACGATGTTTTTCTACTGTGTTGTTTAAAACACCATTTTTTGGTGTGATTACAGAAGGAATTCCTATCCATGATCAATTCTTTAACAAATTATCTTTTGCTTTTAAAGCTTATAAAAAAGAATACAGATGATCATATGAATCACAGGACCTCAGAGAGAAGTACTTACGTTAATGATTTATGGGGCTATATGCACAAATGTAGAAATATCCCCAATTACCAGAATTATCTGTTCTACAGCAATAATAATGTAACTAAGGGAATAAATAATCAAACCTGCACGCTCCATCCAGGTTTCCTTTCTAAGGTAAAATTGCTGTTCTCTGAATCGAGGTTCCAGGGAATGTATTGCTAGTCTCAACACTGAGGTTATAATTCAATCAGCCCAAAGTTTTTGTAGTAATTGGGTGGTGGTGGTTGTGTGCCATGGAATTGGTTCTGACTCATAGGGACCCTGTACAGGGTTTCTGGGACTGTAAATCTTTACAGGAGCAGAAAACCTCATCTTTCTCCCATGGAACAGCTGGTAGTTTCAAACTTCTGACCTTGCAGTTCGCAGCCAGATTTGTAACCACTACAGGTAGGAATTCTCAAAAGTATCCAGTTTGACTCCCTGTAGAATTGAACCCTATAAAATCATTTTTTCTTTGCTCACAGTAAAGTTCCTTGCTATCAGTCCCTTGCTTAAAAATTTGCACCAGTTATTCACGGCAAGTCAGACGTCACATAAACAGGCCTACATGGCACGGGTGCAAAATATAGCAGAGTGGTAACTAGAACAGCATGCCAGAGTTGGTAAGGAAAGCTGGGTCCTTCACTTGGGTTTTCTATCTAATGTGGAGAGGGGAAATCTTGGGAGTCATCAACCAGTCAGCCTAATGGATCAAATACACATTCAACAGGACAAGACCAACTGTCTCCAATTTCTTACCTATTGTTTTCATTTCTTTGTGCCACTGTAACACAAATACTCCAAGTGGGTGGTTTGAAAGAAAAGAAATTTGTTTACTTTCAGTTTGGGAGTCTAGAAATGTATTATTCTCTAATGACTGTGGGGAAAGGCACTTTTCTTCCTTGGGGCTAATGCCTTTAACTGGATTATAGTCTTACTACTTTTCTGTTGCAACTTTTGTGGGAAATATTTGAGTTTTCTTTCTCTGTCAGGTTTCCATCTTATACAGTTTATGGCTTTCAAGGGTCTCACTATATTAGGAAACTCTATGTGGTACCCTGAAGCCCTGGTGTGGCACTGTAGGATAAGTACTACAAGACAGGTTTGGATTGCAAGGTCAGTAGTTCAAACTCACCAATCACTCCTCAGAAACCCTATTCAGCATTGCTATGATTCAGAACTGACTGGACAGCACTTAACAACAAAATAACAATATGGTACTCTAGGCTTAGGGAGAAGATCAAGGGAAAAACACACATGGGAGGGGTACCTCCCAATATCTGGGACTAAGGCTCTGTTGGAGAAGCTGTAGCTTAGCCCCATGGATAGCAGGGATGTGTCCTAGTCTTGGATAGCAGGCAAGGACCAGTTTGCAGTCACTAGGCAAGCAGGTGCATGAGCTGAGTCAGGACCTAATGGTGTGAGTATGTAGAAGGAGCAGAGGCTCAGAGGGCTAGCTGGGGGCAGACAACCTGTTCACTGACTTGCAGAGGAAGTCATGGGGCCAGAATGAGCACAGGCTTTCAGGATGCTGGTTTCCATGTGGAGAGAGGATCTTGAGAATGTTATCCTCAGGTGAGGCTAAGATTCTGGCACATGACTGCATCTGAGCTCCATCATGTGTCCTCAAACTCAGGCCAGTGGCTTCATGTACATCAGAGAGCATCTCTTCCTGCAATGTCTCTTCAGCATGAACTTTTTGGAAAGTTTATCATCAAGATCTCTGTGAAGGAGATGTGCTTAGAGAACTCCTGTTCACATGGCAAAACAGACACGCTAGGGTGAGCTTGGGGCTGGGAAGTAACGAGCTCATGGACATACAGTGTCATCTCAGGAACACTACTGAGTTTAGTATCTGCATTGTCCATTTTTGTAGAGGAAGAGAACCCAGACTAGGGGAAGTCAGCTACCAAAACCTTTCATATTTAGTAAGTAGAGGAATGTATGATTCCAGAGCAATTCCACCATGTTGTACTGCTATGTCAGAGATATCTGAAGCCCCTGTTTAGGACAGAAAATGTTTTTCTCTAGTGGTAAACCCTGCAATTTGTTAGTATGCCATCAGTACTAAGCTTGAGAAGATATATTTCCCTTATATTCTGTTAGTAGTCTGGTACTTCCAAGAATAGAGTAACAAATCTCTAACAAGATGTAAAGAAAGAAAATCAGCATACTACAAAAGGATAAAGGTGACAAGGCAATGGGGACCTGTGCCCATGAGGAACTGTTAAAGGAATTGTGGTCCCACAGCCTCAGGGTGCCACTGAGCAGAAGAGCCAATTCTGGCATTCAATATATGAAGGCTTTCTTAGTCAAGAGACTCAACAGCTTTTCTCCCTTTCCCAAGGGCTGACTGTGAGGAAATGAGTTGCATTAAAACCAGATATGTTCCTACTGAATAGAATAAGAACTTCTTAACCATTAAGATGATGAAACACTACTATAAAGCTCCTGGTGAAGAGCTAAAGGCTCCATTCCCAAAGATGTTAAAAAATAAAATCAAAACTATTTATCATGAATGATTTTGACATTTCAATCAATGAAAATAGCAGTCTTTCAAGTTCCTCCCTTGCCCTACAATTCCTGTATACCTCAAACCCCCAAAAACTGTTGTTATCAGTAGATTCTGACTCAGTATGACCATGGAGGACAGAGTAGAAACCCTGCCCCATAGGGTTTCTGAGACTGTAAATCTTTACAGAATCAGACTGCCTATCTTTTGCCCAAAGAGCAGTGGGTAGTTTCTAACCACCGACCTTTGAAGCACTGTGCCACCAGTGATGCTTTCCTGTCATTAAAGGAACACTTTACAAGGACAAGGGGCTGACAGGAGGTAATGATTGAGTGCCCACATTCACTAAATACATTATGAACATTGTCTCTTAAATTCTCAATAGTATAAGGTAAATGTCGTTCTCTCCAGTTTTATCAGGATTTCA
Source organism: Chrysochloris asiatica (assembly GCF_000296735.1). Taxonomy (NCBI): domain Eukaryota; kingdom Metazoa; phylum Chordata; class Mammalia; order Afrosoricida; family Chrysochloridae; genus Chrysochloris; species Chrysochloris asiatica. Next base: position 173,424 of record NW_006408955.1, read on the forward strand.
GGGTCAGAGAAGTCAAGTTATTTATCAACAACTGCACAGCACGTAGTTTCTCACCTAGGACTGTCTACATACAAGGTGGTGCAGCCTCACAGACTATGCCTTTTTATTGTTTCTGCAGACTAGTTTTTAATAATCCTGGGGAATGTTATGGAATAAATTGTGTCCTTACAAAATATGTGTTGTAATCTAAGAGCCTATAGTTATGAGTACATCCTGTTTGAAATAAGATTTTCCTTGTCATATTAATTAGATCATACTTCAGTAGAATGAACTCTAAATTGAATCACTTCTGAACTATTTAAAAAGTAGATTAGCCACAAAGGCACACACATATGTGGGGGTGGCAGTGGGTGTGAATGGGAGACAGATGCACATAAGGATGCAAAGAACCAAGAAATGCACGGGGCTAACTACAAGGGAGGGAAAACATGGCCAAGACTCTAATTTGGGCTTTTAGTCTCCAGAACTGTGAAAAAATATATTTGTTTTTAAAGCCAGCCAATTGTGTTATTGGTGTTACATAACATTTGCACTCTAAAACAGAGGGTTACTTCTACTTCTGAAAACTCTGGAACACCCTAAAAACCTGCTGAGTCTCATTTCTACAATCGATGTAATATTGCAACTCTGGAAAACTAGCAAATAAGAATAGTGGGCTACACATGGAGAGACAAAGCTAACTGATAAAGACACATAAAGGAACGTGAAGTGAGATGTTACAGAACCTGCACTCTATCACACCCCTACTACCCAAGCTTTCAGAAAACAGCAAAGAAGTGACTTGATTCACAAAACTCACTTGAGGGGGGAAATAAATACCACAGTGCTCTCCAAGCTTGAGAAAACTCTTGCTATTATGTTTGCAAGGGGAAATTGTAAAAAAAAAAAAAGTTCAATTTCATGTGCATAGAAGTAGAACCTTTAGGAACATTGAATCCCACATACTCAGAGGAGCAGGTTTACTATTTTTAACAACTAATGATTCTTTCTTCCTTCCCTTGTTAATCTTTGGCAATTTGGAATGGGAGAGCAAATCGTTTTACATAATGACTCATTTGGATTACTCCATCTGTTGGAAGTATTAACTCAGCATAGTAGCTGGTACTTTTCCCAAGAAACAGCACTGATTGGGGCATCCTCAGGGAACTAGCTGCAGACTCAACTCTGGTCACTCCTTCGATCCAGATGGCTTCCAGCTGGAAGTTACAGATGAGACTGTACTTGAAAATATTTCTGCAACTCTTCGTTTCTTGGAGAGTTTTACAAAACTCACTTATATATCCCACCGCAAAACATTGTTTCTGCTCTTCACCTCTTTCAACATCAAACAAACTGCTTAGTAAGCACCTGCTGTGTTGGTTATCTGGTCCAAAAACTAATAAGACACTTTCCTATCTTCAAGGGGTTCCCGGGGTGGCATAAATTGTTCATAGTTGCAGAGCAGTTATTTATTATGGCCTTTGCAGCAAAATTTCTCCATTCTGTGATATATTTTAAATCCTAGCTTCTATACTTGTGATTAAGGAGCTCTGTTAGTGTAGTGGTTATGAATCAGGCTATGAACCTCAGGATCAGCAGTTTGAAACTACCAGCTGTTCTGCAGAAGACAGATAAGGCTTTCTGCTCCCGTAAAGATTTACAGCGTCGGAAACCCTGTACAGGGTCACTATGAGTCAGAACTGACTCCATGGCATATTACAACAGCAACAACAACAACATACCTGTGATTATGGGCCCATTTTGAAGTGAGTTGTCAATGAAGCAGGATTAAGGTGAGCTAATCACAAGGTCATAGGTTCAAGCTCACCAGATGCTCCTCGGAAACCCTATACAGGGTCACTGTGGGTCAGAACTGACTCAATAGCACTTAACAGCAACAACAGAGGCCTGGTGTGGTGCTGTAGGATAAGCACTGGACTGCAAGATTGGTTTGGACTTCAAGGTTGGTTTGAACTGAAAAATGACAGTTCAAACCCACTGTTTGCTCCTTAGAAAACCTATACAGGATCACTATGAGTCAAAACTGACTCAATGGCATTTAACAACAGCAAGGAGTAAGGGTTAAGGTGGGGAAAAATAGTAATGACTACAGTTGTCATGTGATGTTGAATCGATTCTGACACATAGCAAACCTGGATACGGTTTCCGAGGAGGAACTGGTGGGTTTGAACCATCAACCTCATGATCAACAAATCAGTGCACTTATCCTACAGAACAACAGGACTCCCAGAACTAAGGATTAAGAATGCCCCACCTTACTAGAGTTCTGGTGGTGTGCTGCAGGCTATTGCACTAGACTGCAAGGTCGGTTTGAACCACAAAGTTGCTGGTTCAAGCTCACTAGCCACTCCTGGGAAACCCTATACAGGGTTGCTATGAGTCAGAACCTACTTGACAGCACTTAACAGCAACAGTAACAATGTTACTAAAGAGTGTGACTCAAGTCACCATTCTTAGTTTTCCTTGAGGGCATGGTATGAGTCCAATGTATAGGACAGCTTTGGTAAAGCTCTGTCTCTTGACCTGGGTCTTGCATCTGGTTCATTCCACCTGAATTCCAGTTTATGGGACTTTTGACCCATCACCTGATCTGATTCAATGGTTCCCGTAGCCTCGTGTATCAACAGCCTGTTGTCTGATCTGCCGATTTCAGTTCTTCCGCTCCTGAGACTACATGGGTAAGGAGAATCCTTAAGACTGACCTCTGAACTATGGATTTGGGATTTGCCAGACTCCACAATGTGTGAACCATTTCCTTTGACACTTGTTACTTCAGTGAGATGCTACCGGATATTGTAGTGCCTTTGGCTGTAACAAATGGGAGGAGTCATGATTGATATAAAAGATTGTGGAGGGATATAATATGTAGGAAGAACCAAACATTTGGTATACCTGATTTATAGAGCCATCAGAGCCCAATAACTCAGTGATTGTCCAGAGGGACATTTGACTAGACCATTGACCAAAGACCAACTGGAGTCTAGTGAGAAGTAAATGGCAAGTTACTCTATGCCACTGGAGTCTAACTGGAAGATTTAGGTGCTAAGAAAGTTTCTTTGACTTCATGCATTATCTTGTTATTGAAAATACCATGTTAGATTTATAAAGCACCACACATATTGGATTCAGGGAAGCAATAAATGCAAATTAGCTTTGCTTACCAATGTTCATTTGCTACAATTTTAAAAGTCTGATTAAAAACAAGTTTGACAATAGTCTGGGATTGTCATTAAAAACTCAATTTTAACCTTTTTTTTTTCAACTAAAATATCAGGTAGGAGAGAGTCTTGAGTTGTATTGACTCTGATGAAATAATTGTATAAATATTTTTAATTCTCTGTTGGCATAAAGAAAAAGAAGTTGTAATCTTCCAACATTTTTTTTTTCAGGCAATTTTCCACTCTCATGAGTTTGTGTATAAAAATATATATTACAGCTTCATGCATCTTCTCCTTCCATACAAAGATGATGACTAAATATTATAATGAAATGTTATAATATCTCCCATGGAGTTAGAAAATCAAAAGGGAAGAACATGATCAGCATTTCTCAAGCTGAGGGATCTGAAGAAAAAATTCAAGCCTTGACTTGTGGTATTGAAGGATTCTCTGAGCAAACTATTGAATGATGCAGAAAGCATCAAAAGACGGTGGAAGGAATACAGTCACTGTACCAGAAAAAAATGTTTGATGTTCAACATTTCAAGAGGTAGCATATGATCAAGAGCCAAAGATCATGAAGGAAGAAGTTTAAGGTGCATTGAAGGCATTGGCAAAGAACAAGGCACTGGGAATTGATGGAATACAAATTGAAACATTTCAACAAAGTGAGGAGGCACTGGAGGCACTCACTGATCTATGCCAAGAAATTTGAAAGACAACTACTTGGCCATTTGACTGGAAGAGATCCATATTTGTGCCCATTCCAAAAAGAGGTGACCA
>NW_006408955.1:204805-207043 GCF_000296735.1 Chrysochloris asiatica
ATTCCACTTCAATTTGTGATTCCTGGCCTAGTAACCATGTGGTTGTCAAATTCAAAATGGCCAATACCAGTCAGTTTCAATTATTTAATGCCTGTGGAGTGCCATCAAGTTGATTCCGACCCATAGAGACCCTGTATAGGGTTTCCGAGGAGCAGCTGGTGAGCTTGAACTGCTGACCTTGCAGTTCAAACAACTGCAGTTTGGAGCATTAACCCACAGTGCAACACCAGGACTCTGCTTAGGATATTGATTTTTATGTATTCCATTTCATTTTGACAACTTCCAATTTTTATAGATTCATGCTTCATACATTCCATGTTCTGATTATTAAAGGATATTTGCAGCTATTTCTCTTCATTTTGAGTTTTGCCCTACCAGCAATGAAGGTCATGAAAGCTTACTTCATTCGGGTCATCCCAGTCATTTTACTTTGAGGAGACAGCTTTGAGTGCCTTCCAACCTGAAGGGCTTATCTTCCAGCACTATATCTAACAATACTCTCATTCTTTTCAGAATGTTTTGATATTCAATATTTTGGTGCTATCTGATAGTGTTCCAGTGCCATTCATAATATTTTCAATGGCAAAATATTCTAAAGTAGTCATCTTCTCCTTTCCAGTCTGTCTTAGTTTGGAAGCTCAGCTGAAATCTGTCTACCATGAGTGACTCTGCCAGAATTCAAAGTATCAGTGACATAGCTTCCAGCATCACAGCAACACTTGAGCCACCACAGTACAACAAACTTACTGACAAGTGGTAGCGTGAACAATTGTAGCTACTGTAATTCCTATGGAGTTCAATTCAACTCTAACAGACATGGCGTCACCATGAGTTGTGAATCAATGTGGTGGCAAATGATTATTTACTCACTTACTGGTTTTTATATTTTGTAATAGAACAATCTCCAAATATATTTAGTACAAAATCAAGTGCAGAGTATTTGTTTAAAGCAAGAAAGAATATAGTTGTAAGTATGCATGAACACTGGATAAACATTGGACTGATAATCACTAGGGCATAGTTCTATCTCCCCAGCATCCTGGTGTGGCACAGCAGAATAATGCACTGGACTACAATGAAGGTTTGAACCGCAAGGTCAGTGATTCAAACCCACCAGCTTCTCCTTGGAAACCCTATACAAGGTAGCAGTGAGCCAGAACTGACTTGACGGCATTTAACAATAACAACAGCGTGCAATGAAAACATAAAACATATCTGAATGATTTAAGTAGTTGATCAATTAATATTTATCTAGAGTAGGAACCCAGGTGGTTAGACGTATGAGGAAGCCTTTTTCCCCCCACATTTTGAATTTTAAAATTTTATCCCATGAGCATATTGATAAGTGTATTCCTGCAAGACAGGACCACTTATCTCAGTGGCAGTAACCACAGTTATTATGGTAACTACTTTTGGCTCATCCAGCCAGAAAACTGCTGGGGATGAAAATCACTTCAACTGTGGAAGATAAAATTAAACTTTTCTGTGGGATTAATTTTATGCAAATGTATATGAATTTTTGCTTTTTGAATATTGTTTCTGGGTTTTCTCATAGAATGTACAAACCCAAAATATATTTTAAAAAAAGCTCAAGCCCACATGAGCAAAAATATGACCTTGAACATATTCCACCTAAATTTAGAAACCATCTCAAGAACAGCTTTGATGCATTAGACACTAGAAGACCAGCAAAGTTGTGGGATGACATCAAGAACAGCATACAGCAAGAAAGCAAAAGGTCATGAAAAGACAGGAAAGAAAGAAAAGACCAAAATGGATTATCAGAACAGACTCTGAAACTTGCTCTCCAGCATAGAGATGCTAAAGAGATAAGATAAAGAGAAAAAATAGCTGAACTGAAAATTTCAAAGGGCATTTCACGAAGACAGAGTCCAGTATTGCATGAAATGTGCAAAGACCTGGAGTTAGATAATCCAAAGAGAAGAACATGCTCAGAATTTCTTACACAAATAATGGAGGGGATAAAAAGATCAAGCCTTGACTTCAACATTGTAGGATTCTATGGGCAGCAACCACTCTTTAGAACTCTATATAGGGTCACTAGACGTCAGAACTGACTCAACGGCACTTAACAACAACAACAACATAGGCAGAAAGCATCAAAAAGATTCAAGTAATACACAGAGTCACTATACAAAAAAACAAAAAAAGGTCAATATCCAACCACTCCATGAGGTAGAATACTATCAAGAACTGATGGCATTGAAGGAAGCACTC
>NW_006408955.1:208423-209639 GCF_000296735.1 Chrysochloris asiatica
CAACAACAGCAACAATAACAATTAATAGAACTATAAATGGTAGTTCCTGCATGGTACAAATAGTTAAGGCCTCAAATACTAGATAAAGGTTGGTTGGTGGTTTAAGACTACCCAGTGGTGCCAATAAAATCAATAAAAACTTTTAAGTATACTGATAGATAATTTAGATTCAGATCGATTGGGAAATAGACAGACACAGATAAACATATTTAGCTTTTGCCAGGTTTTACACACTATGCTAAGCACTTTTTCAGGAGTCCTGGGATGGCACCCTAGGATAAACACTGGACCTAAAAGTTGGTTTGAACTTCAAGGTTGGTGGTTCAAACTCACCACCTGCTCCTCAGAAACTGTATTCAGGGTCAGTAGGAGTCAGAACCGGCTCAATGACACTTAACAACAACAAGCACTTTTCACATATTTTCTCATTTATTGTTCACAAAAGTCATTTTACATATGGGACTGTCAGACGCAAATAATTCAACTTGGGTTACACCTCCTGGAGAATGGTCCCATAACACAGTATTAGGTTTCTGTGAGGTCTTATTGGCTTGCAATTGACCATGACTGACAAATTCTAGTCTTTAGAAAATGAAACATAGTTCTATGTGCAAAGGTAAATATGTGTACTTTCTAAGAACTTGTATTTTAATGAAACAAAGGAAAAGTAAAAGTTGAATGCCTTGTGTGGTATGTTTACTGTCCAGGATTAAAAAAATGTGATATATTTTCACATATTGAGTATCTCAGTAAGAATACTAGGAGAATAAACTTGAAAATAAATAAATTTTGCCCTTAAATACTACCAGGATAAGTCAAAAAGTATTGTTAGTTCAAAGGGGGCAGGGTTTGATGGCAGATAGGTGCAGTGAAGATCTCTGTAAGCAATATTACAGAATACCAGGTGAAGTAGGTTCAGGGCACAGCTCCAAAACTCTGAAACACATATCTAAGAATATTTTTAAAGTCTGAAGGCTTATAGCTAGGGGAACTTGCAGCAGAAGTAAGAAATTTCATACTTTAGAATCTGCCAGGCTCAGGCCAGTCTCAGCGGCTGGAGCTGACTAGTTGGTTGAGACCAAACAGCAAGACCAAGTGGGGGAGCAAGCAGAACAACCAAGGAATAACTCTGCAGGAACCTCAGAGCAAAGGTGGACAATATACTTTGCTGGTCTTGCTTTGTTCTGATTTTTTGGTATCTGTTCATTGGCCCCCC
>NW_006408955.1:219509-220941 GCF_000296735.1 Chrysochloris asiatica
GAAAACAGATAGACAGAGGGCAAAGTGTTGCACTTAGAAAGGGTTACCAGAGAAGGCATTAGGAAGAGATGAAATTTGGGAAGACACAAGGAAGCCAATTATGCAGAGCTGTGGGGCAGGTTTGGTTCTACACAGAGAGAAATACCAAAAAAAAACTATAGGAACAAACTTGGAGTGTTTAAGGAACAGCAAGGAAACCAAGGTGTCTACAGTAGAGTCCATAAATAGTCAAGCAGGCAGAGAGGCTTTCAGAGTTAGGCAGGCCTGGATCACACAGGGTCTTACAAAGAAGTTTGGATCTGTGCTCAGAAGGGGGGTTGTGCCACATACTGAATTCACTGAGACAGAATCTGAAATGGGAAGTTTCTGAGAGTGACATCTGTATCTACAGAAGTGTGCAAGAAGTATTATCTGGCAGTGGGAGAATTAAACTATGCCACTGGAAGCTCTGAGGCTATGTTGGCCACCTCAATGCAAGTTTCATGCCCTTGCATCAGCCATTTGTTGGATACAGACTGCCCTTGAAGGTGACCTTTGTGACAACCCTCTTCAACAGGGATAATTCCTGAAGAGAGTCTCAGCTGACTGCTGTCAGCTTCAGCAGGAGGAAAAATTAGTCTTCTGTCCTGAAGAAGGATAAAGAGGCAATATACCCAAGCATCTACTACAGGAAGCCACTGGAGTATTTGAACAAGGGATAAGTTTGTCATACTGTGGTGGCTTGTGAGTTGCTGTGATTCTGGAAGTTATGCCACTGGTATTTTAAATATCAGCAGAGTCACACCCATTGTGGATAGGTTTCAGATGAGCTTCCAGATGAAGACAAACCAGGAAGAAGGAGTAACAAACTACTTTTGAATAGTCACTGAAAACCTTATGAATAGCAGAGAAACACTGTCAGATATAGTGCCTGATAACGAGCCCCTCAGGTTGGAAGGCACTTAAAATGTGACTGGGGAGGAACTGCCTCCTCAAAGTACAGCTGACTGTGATAATGAGAGTGGAGTAAAGCCAGTGGGAGAAAAGCCCACGGGACCTTCATTTACTGATAGGTCACAACTCAAAATGAAAAGAAACAGCTCTAAACATCCATTAAAAATCAGAACATGGAATGTAGAAAGTAAGAATCTAGGAAAATTAGAAATTTTCAAAAATAAAATGGAATGGATAAACATTGATATCTTAGGGATTAGTGACTTGAAATGGACTATTGTTGCCAGGCTTAAGTCCATTGATGCTGACACTTGGCCAATGCATCTCACTGGGGGTCTTCCTCTGACCCTCCACCTTACCAAACATGATATTGTTCTCCTTCTGACAATATGTCCGAAGTATGAGAGACAAAGTTTGGCCATCTTGACCTCCAAGGAGCACTCTGGCTGCACTTCTTCCAACACAGATCTGTTGGTTCTTTTGGCAGCCCATGGCACTT
>NW_006408955.1:221289-223393 GCF_000296735.1 Chrysochloris asiatica
GTTGATCCAAGAAGAATGAAGTCCTTGACAACTTCAATCTTTTCTCCATTGATAAGAATGTTTTTTATTGGTCCAGTGGTGAGGATTTTTGTTTTCATTTCATTGAGACGTAATCCATACTGAAGGTTGTGCTCTGCGATCTTCATCAGTAAATATTTTAAGTCCTCTTCACTTTCAGCAAGCAAGGTTGTATCATCTGCATATCGAAAGTTGTTCATGAGTGAGTCTTCCTCCAAACTTGATGCCACGTTTTTCTTCATAGAACCCAGCTTCTTGGATTATTTGCTCAGCATATAGGTTGAATAAATATGGTGAAAGAATACAACCCTGCCGTACACCTTTCTTAATTTTAAACCATCCAATGTTCCCATGTTCTTTTCAAATAACTGCCTCTTAGTCAACGTACAGATTCCTCATGAGCACAATTAAGTGTTCCATAATGCTCATATTTCGTAATATTGTCCATAGCTTGTCATGATCCACCCAATCAGAAGCCTTTGTGTAGTCAATAAAGCACAGGTAAACACCTTATATTCTCTACTTTCAACCAAGATCCATCGGACATCAGCAATGATATCCCTCGTTTCATGGCCTCTTCTGCATCTGGCTTGAACCTCTGGAAGTTCTCTGTCAATGTACGCTTGCAGCCTTTTCTGTATTACCTTTAGTAAAACTTATTTGCATGGGATATCAAAGGGATTGTCCAATGATTTCCGCATTCCATTGCATCACCTCTCTTAGAAAGAGCACAAATACGGATCTCTTCCAATCAGTAGGCCAGATAGTTGTCTTCCAAATTTCTTGGCATAGATGAGTGAGTGCCTCCTGTGCCGCATCACTTTTTTGAAAGATTTCAATTTTTATTCCATCAATTCCTGGTGCCTGTTCTTTGTCAATTCCTTCAATGCACCTCGGATTTCTTCCTACTTATGGATGTAGTAGCGTAGTGGTTATGAATCAGGCTGCTAACCTCAAGGTCAGCAGATTGAAGCTACCAGCAGTTCCGCCGCAGAAAGATGAGGCGTTCTGCTTCTGTAAAGATTTACACACTTGGAAACCCTGTGCAGGGACACTATGAGTCGGAACCGACTCCATGGTACTTAATAACAACAAATGTATGTAGTAGCTTAAAATACCAACCAAGAGGGAAAGAATCTTCACAGCAAAGATCATTCCCAGCCCCTCTATAAACAGGATTGATAGGGATGGGCAACTTAGACATTGGCTAACTAAGATGTGGGGCTATAATGCACAAAGTGACTGGATCACAGGTTTTCAAGAGGGAGTTTAGTTTCAGAGGGTATGGGGGAAGGTAGAATCTCCACTGAGTAGCTTTCAACCTATCTAGATGAGTCTGGTGAAAGGAGATGGGGCTAAGACTCTTGTGGTCAATAGTGAATAATTGTTATCATGACTGATTGCAATTGTTGCAACCGTAAATGTAGAGGTTTTGTAGCAAAAAGAGGTGAGTGGTTGATCTTTCAGTCCAGGAGCGGAGGACCCTGGAACCATCAAGGAAGAAGAGTGGGAGTGGAGTGTGGGACCCTATTCAGAAAAGCAGTGACACCAAAGATGGAGCGACTGGGAACTCTAGACTCATAGAGGGAGAGGGGCTGTGTGCTGGTGGCCAAGGGGCAGGCTTGCAGGGTATGCCCTTTGGGTGTTTGAATGATTGTATATTCCTGAGTGTTTTGGTGTACATCCAAAAAACAAAACAAAACAAAACAAACAGAGAAAAGAGAAACAAATACTGTTGAATGATGATACATGGAGGAGATTGTAATTGAAAGGAATGCAACAACCCGCACCACTCATCAACCATACCTCATACCAGACCGTCCATCTAGAGACTTTTATTCAGGGTTAGGAAGAGGAAGGTGACCTCTGTCAGAGAGAAAAAGCAGAAGGCAGAAAGAAGGGGAGAAGAAGTAGAAGAAGAAGAGAAGAGAGGACAGAAAGAAGAAGAGGGAGAAGAGTCAACGGGAAGGGAGTGGTCTTATATAGGTTCAACAGGAAGGGAGTGGTCATTGCTAAGGTGATTCAGCTGTGGCCTATCAAAAGCCTTGTTGCCCTTTAAATTACGTGCCTTGTAGCTTAGGGTGGG
>NW_006408955.1:225553-226676 GCF_000296735.1 Chrysochloris asiatica
TCTACAGGATTGTTATAAATCCGAACCAACTTGACGGCATTTCACAACAACAACAATCTCCCATGATGAGCTCTAATATAATGTATCCACCCCCCCCCATGATGTGATCTGATGTGATCAATCCTTATCTAATTATCCTATGTTTTGTATATAAATCCTTACGTTTATGATGTTAATGAGGCCAACAGGATTAGGTTGTATATTTAGATAATCTCTTTGAGATATAAAAAGACAGAGAAATGAACAGAGAAGAGGAACTTATTACCACCAAGAAAGAAGAGCCAAGAGTGGAGTGCATTCTTTGGGGATAGGGTCCCTGCACTGCTCCTAGATTCCAGGCAAAGACACTTGGAGATTTCCATGGAATGCTGGGCCTACAAATGCTGAGAGAAGACAAGGACATTTCCCCATAGTCCACAAAGAGAAAGCCTTTCACTAGAGCCAGCACTCTTAATTTGGATTTCTCGTCTCCTAAACTCTGACAGAACAAATCTGTTTGTTAAAGGAATCCACTTGTGGTATGTCTCTTAGAGCAGTACTAGATAACTAAGAATTTACAAATTTGAGAAAGACTTTATTAAAACCAAGGCCATAGTCAAAATGCAAGGCTGGGAAAGCACATGGATGTGCTAAGGACCTGGGAAATGCTTAAAGCATATGTTGAAGTGTCTATGCTCACTCCTGTGTGAATGGACACCAAGAGGCAGGCCATAAATTGAAAATCTCAAATTAAGATCTAAGCATATTTCTATGACAAGAAATGGAAAACCTGAAATTACTGAGCTTTAACATGGCAAAACCACTGGCTATTGCAGATACTGCTAATCATTAATCCATGAAATTCAGGTATAAGTGAGGGTCCCCCATCAAGTACAAAACCAAACCAATTGCCATGCAGTTGATTCTGACTCATGAAACCTCCATGCATTCAGAGTGCATCGGTAGTGTAATCTTTTAGAAATAGACTAGGTGTTTCTTCTGTGTAAAGGATTTATTGTTGCTGTGTTATCAAGTCAGTTCTGACCCATAGTGACCCTGTGCACAACAGAAAGAAACATTGCCTGGACCTTTGACATCCTCACAGTTATTGTTGTGTTTGAACCAATTGTTACTGCCACTATGT
>NW_006408955.1:227636-229729 GCF_000296735.1 Chrysochloris asiatica
TGAGGATTTTTGTTTTCTTTACATTGAGATGCAATCCATACCGAAATCTGTGCTCTTTGATCTTCATCAGTAAATATTTTGTCTTCTTCATTTTCAGAAAGCAAGTTGTATCATCTGTATATCATAGGTTGTTAAGAGTCTTCCTTCAATCCTGATGCCATGTTTCTCGGATTATTTGCTCAGCATACAGGTTGAATAAGTATGGTGAAAGAATGCAACCCTGTCGCACACCTTTCTTATTTTTAAACCATTCATGCTTCCATGTTCTGATCGAACATCTTTTACATACATATAAGGTAATTGAAATACCTTAGCTTGGGTCAGGCACAACTTAGTTTTCAAAGTGATGTATGTATTTGCTCTTTAACACTTTAAAAGGGTCTTTTGTATCAGATTTGCCTAATGCATTTGATTTCTTGAATGTTGCTTCCATGAATGTTGATGGTTGATCCAAGCAAAATAAAGTCTGTGACAGCTTTAATCTTTCTTCCATTTATCATGAAGTATTTATTCATCCAGTTGTGAAGATTTTGTTTTCTTTACACTAAGGTACAGTCCATACCGAAGTCTTTGATCTTCATCAGTAAGTGTTTCAAGACCTCTTGGATTCCAGCAAGCAAAGTTGTGTCATCTGCACCTCACAGATTGTTAATTAATTATCCTCCAATCCTGATGGCATGTTCTTCTTCATCTAATTCAGCTTCTAGAATTATGTGCTCAGCATACAGATTGAATAAGTGCAGTGAAATAATACAACTCTGGCACTTACCTTTCCTTATTTTAAACCATTCAGTAGTCACTTGTTTTGTTTGAATGACCGTTTCTTGGTCTATGTTTTGTTTGAATGACTGTTTCTTGGTCCTCATAAGCACAATTAAGTTTTCTGGGATACCCATTCTTCTCAGTTATCTATAGTTTGTGACGGTCCACACAGATGAATACCTTTGCATAGTCAATAAAGCATTCTCTGCTTTCAGTTAAGATCCAGCTGTGCCATCCTCAAAATTGTTGCAACATTTGAGCATATTGCTACTGCCTCTGAGTCAATCCATTTCCCTGGGGGTCATACATGTATAGAAATATCCTCTGCCAAACCTATAGATTGCCTACCTACACCACTTTATCTTCTGATCTACCTTGTTTCCATTCAAAGATTATTGTTTGTTATTACTGACATTACAGGATTGTGTATATAGTAGTATTTACCTTTGTTGTTGGTAACTCTTGTGACCCTCTCTATGTCTTCCTTTCCCCCAGTGATATTGTGCTGATCATTTCATTACAGTGCATTGTTTTTTTCTTTCAACTAAGTTGATATGTTTCTATTATCTAGTGTGGCACTGTACAATAAGCATTGGACTGTAAGGCAGGTTTGAACTTCAAGGATGTTGGTTCAAACCCACCAGATGCTCCTCAGAAACCCTATACAAGGTCGCTATGAGTTGGAACCAACTTGAAAGTACTTAACAACATTATCTGGTTAGTGATTTTGCCTTCCCTTTCTCTCCCATCCCTCGTAACCATCAAATGATGTTTCTTTCTGTATGTAAACCATTTCTTGACTTTTTATAATAGTGATTCATACAATATTTGCTCTTTTAGTGACTGACGTTTTTTACTCACCATAATATTCTCCAAGTTCGTTCACATTATGAGGTGTTTCATGGATACCTTATTGTTTTTTTAATGTTGCATAGTATTCTCTTGTGTGTATGCACCATAGTTGTTTATATTCATCTGTTGATGGACTTTAGGTTGCTTCCATTTCCTTGCTACTGTGTATAATGCTGTCATGAACATGGGTGTGCATCTATCTGTTCATGTCATGGCTCTAGGGAGTTCTGGCATGGTGCCATGGGTTAATGTGCTGGAGTGCAAAGTTGGTTTGAACAGCAAGGTTGGTGGTTCAAGCTCACCAGCTGCTCCTTGGAAACCCTATCCAGGGTTGCTATGAGTCAGTGACTTAACAGCACTTACAAACATATATATATATATACCTGGTTGTATCATCTGCATATCGCAGGTTGTTAATGAGTCTTCCTCCAATCCTGATGCCACGTTTTTCTTCATAGAACCCAGCTTCTCGTATTATT
>NW_006408955.1:229829-242475 GCF_000296735.1 Chrysochloris asiatica
GTGAGGTTGGCCCAGGATCGAACATTGTTTCGTTCTGCTGTGCATGGAGTCGCTATGAGTCGGTTCCGACTCGATGGCACCTGACAACAACAACATATATACCTGGTAAGGGGATTGCTAAATCAAATTGTATTTCTATTTACATTTTTTAAAGGAAGTGCCATACCATCTTCCACAGTGGTTGTACCATTTTACAGTCCCACCAGCAATGTATGAGGTTCAAATCTCTCTGTACTCTTGCCAACATTTGTTGCTTTCTGTCTTATTAAACTTAGCTATTATTGTTGGAATGAGATGATACCTTTTTGTTGTTTTGCCTTACATATCCTAAATGGTTAGTGATTGTGAGTATTTCTTCAAGTATTTGTTGGCTGGCTGAATATCTTCTTTGGTCAAGTGTCTGTTCATGTTCTCTGTCCATTGTTTCATTGGATTGTTTGTCTTTTCTGTTGTTTAAGTATGAAAAGTTTTATATAAATGTTAGAGAATATCCCCTTGTCAGACATGTCACTTCCAAATAGTTTTTCTAATTCTGCAAGTTCTTTTTTTTTTTTTAACTCTTTTGGAATAGTCTTTTGATGTGTATGATGGTGGTGGTGGTGTGTTGTTGGGTTGATTTCGACTCATGGAGACCCTGTTTAGGGTTTCCAAGGCTATAAATCTTTACAGGATCAGAAAGCTTCATCTTTCTCTCTCAGAGTAGCTGGTTTATTTAAACTGCTGACCTTGCAGTTAGCAGCCCAGCGTGTAACCCACTAGGCTAAAGTATTTAATTTTTAGTAGGTTTCAGTTGTCTTGTTTATCTTCTGCTGTTTGTGCATTTTTAGTTATGTTTGATAATCTATATATACCACAAACTAGAGCCCCCTAACTGACTTAGGGCACCTAACAATAGCAATTTTGTTCCTACTTTTTCTTTGATGATCTTTATATTTTAGGTTTTACATCTGGAGTTAGTTTTTGTATATGGGAGAAGATAAGTTTATGAGATTTTCAGCTTAGATTTGTGGCTTTGAACTCTTATAAATTTGACAAACTTTTGTTGTTTGTTTGTAAAAGAGTAAAACTTTCAGAATATTTACAAACATAAACCCTGCATAAGATAGAGCAGCTGCATTTAAAAGAAATACAAATGTACACATTTCTATTCAGTTGTGTTAAGAGATTTCCCCTACATATCGTCTTCAACATATGACCCTGCTTTTTAGTGAATGGAGAAATGCTTGTCTATTAATTGTACTTTGTTTTGTTCCTATCCTTTAAATTATTCATATGCATCTTTTTATCTTTTCCTGTAGCATAAGAATAAGAAAACATCCATTTTTCTTTCTAAGATTAATCTTTCTTTAAATGCTTCCCCTCCTTGAATTTATGCACAAATTATTTACAAAGGGCCTACTGTGTGCTGAGTATTTACTGGACAGCTTAGAATAATGGTGAGCATATTAGATTGTTCCTGCCTGCACCAAGTTTAAGACCTATCTCACTTGGCACCCTATTTTCTCAATCTCCAGCCCCTTCACTGTCTACCTCTCTGCCACCCACAGCCCCACAATCATTTCCATTTCTACTTCTCTCTCTCTCTTTTTTTATTTTTGCTTCTTTTGTATTTTCCTAGTTAGAAAAAAATTTATGTGTGTGTGCTTATTCTTGATACCCCACTTAGCTACTCTCCAGTTCTTTTTTTGGTTTGTGTTTCCTTACTATATATACTCACCTACTGAATGAAAAATTAGTAGTTCAAGCCCACCAGCCACTCTTGGAAACCTATACAGGGTCACAACCAATTTGACAGCACACAACAACAACTCACCAGGGGTTCTTTGAAACTTGCCAAATCAGTGTTAGATCATTTTTAGTGAAGCTTGCCTGGTCATAAGACTCAAAAGAGGAACAAGGCCAGTCAATGGGCTCAGTGATTGGCCTTGTTCCTCTTTTGGATCCATTCTTGAAAGTTTCTGGTACAATATGCGTGGGTTGGGACCAGAGAATTAACAATTCAATAAGCTACATGGATGACTCAATATCAGGAAAATTCTGGTAACACTGGGCTACACAAGTTCCAACCCTCATTTCTCTCCCACCATTTCCAGTGCCTGGTGTGGACATTTCCCACATCACTCTCTCCAAGCCTTGGCTTCTCTTTATCCACTTCCTGCTAGACAGACCACTCAGGCACTTAGACCAGAGTTTAGAGATTCAACCTCATGCTCATGGTTAGAACTTGAATCTTTGTCATCTTTAATTTCCCAAACTTCAGTTTTACTTTTTCATCTACTTTGTGGACCTTTCCAGTGTTTCACCAGCACGTCTAATCAGGCTTGTCTAATTGAATACATCAACTCCCATATCCCCAGACTGGCTTCCCTTCTTGAGTTTCTTGTTTCTATTAATGATTACCATTTTTTTTTTTATTCACAGGGTCTTAATATCTGTGTCATTTTTGATTCTCATCACTTTTTTCATCATTCATGTCCAATCGTACACTTTTATCCTTTTCATTCTCTTTACACAGTGGCCCTTGTAATCTTCTTTCTATTTTCTTGACAGTGCTATTATTAAGTTCTCATTTTACTTTATATTGCAACTACTTAATTAGCTCTCTGCTTGGTCTACCTGATTAAAGACATTCTATGGAGACTCAAATTTTCCCCACACTGTTCTAATACTCTGGTTCCACCTGTATATCCGTGTACTAATTTAAAATGAAAATACAACCTGCCAATGGAACACTCACGCACTGTGGCCAGGTACTTTGCTTCTCAAAGGCAAGCTACATGGGAAACTTAATTGCAATCACAAGGTTGATTGGTATGTGTGGAGTCAGTTATGAAATTGGACTTACTAATAATGGTAGGGAGATAAGTTGACTGAACACACCAGACTTCACAAGGATGATAAACACACCACACAGACTAGACCTGCTGTGTCTTTGCATCAGGATGCCTTCTTACTGGACAGTGCTTGGCTAGATACCACTAACAATGTCTTGGTGAGTTTTATTTTTCTATGCTTCCATTAAAAAGCCCTTTCTGAGCCACTCCTTGGAGACAACAACAGGTTACCATCGAGCCTCAGAGCCTTAGGAGTCATTTCCTTGTTTATTTCATTTTACTTACCGCTGCTTTGGCCCACTGAACGCAGTTGCTATCAAGTGGATTCTGACTCAAATTAACCCCAGGTGTTCCATAGCAGAATTATGCTCCATAGGGTTTTCAAGGCTATGACCTTTCAGAAGCAAATCACCAGGCCTTTTTTCCTAGGTGCCTCTGGATGGATTTAAACCACCAACCTTTTGATTATTAGCTGAGTGTTTAACCATTTTAACCACCCTTTGGCCCACTGCTTATTGATTATAAAGTCAGTCACTGAATGTTGACCTAATTCCCTTATTTCTAAGTTCTTGGTGGAGTAAGGGATCCCAATAGCAACCATGTACCATGAACAGTACAACAACATTCCATCCATTCTAAAATGCCATTAAAACACCTGCAATCAAAAAATCCTAATATTGTTATTGTTGCTGTTATTGTTGTTGAGTGCTGTTGAGTCAATTCCAGCCCATAGCAACCCTGTATATAGGGTTTCCAAGAAGCAGCTGGTGAGTTTGAACTGCCAACCTTGCAGTTCAAACAGGTTTGCAGTCTGATGCATTAACCCACAGCACCACACCAGGACTCCCATATCCTAATATAATTATCATTAATATTTTTGCCATTTGCATTCTGTAGTCAACATGCATTCTATATTATTATTGTTAGAGTATAATATCCTCATTGTTATTATTGTTTGCTATGGAGTCGATTCCAACTCATAGCAACCCTGTAAAGGGTTTCCAAAGATCAGTTGGTGGGTTTCAACTACCAACCTTGTGGTAGCATTCCTGTGCTTATTCTACAACTTATCCAACAGGGCTCCATAGATGACGTTATCTTTTCATTCTGTCCTTTCCATAAAAGTGCAACAAAAATATTTATAAATAGAAACTGAGAGGCTAAAAAACAGAAAGGAAACACTATCTGGGAAATAAGGAGTTCTGATAGTGTAGTGGTTATGAATCAGGCTGTTAATCTCATAGTCAGCAGTTCGAAACTACCAGCTGTTCCACGGGAGAGAGATGAGGCTTTCTGCTCCAGCCTCAGAAACCCTGTAAAGGGTTGATATGAGTCAGAATCGACTCCACAGAACTTAACAACAACAATCTGGGAAATAGGGAGCTCATTAATAGCAAATGTAATGAGTAGATTATAAAGTAAAGTTTTACAAATAAATTTGCATGAATGGTGTAGCTGAAGTGATTGGAAAATTCTTTCTGAGCTCTGAACTAATCATGTCAAAAGCAAATAATAGACTGAGAAATATTTATTAATGAAAAACTTCTGAACTTCATGTAAGAACAATAAAATTTTGTGATACTCTTATCTAAAGTGCTGCCATTCATTCCCACACCCTTGTCCAGTAGGTGTGGCCATTCTACCAGATGGGCTTGACCAGGAAACCCAGCAGCATCTCCACTGGTGAGACTGATTTAATGTGGAGAAAAACCACACTCAGTGACATTATCAATAACAGTAACAAACTCAATATGAAACAAGCGAAGCACATTTGAGGTTGTAGTTTTTATTGGGGTGAGTGCAGGAGACTCAAATTTTAACAGGGAGATCCTAAATCTCATAGAACCATAGACAGAATAGATAGTTTCTTCATTAACTAGCTGATGAAGACAGTGTGTGTGCAAAGCGGTGACGTGGGAGGGTACACTGTTACATATCTGGCACATATACCTGACAGAGAAGACATGAGAGAGGTGTGGCAGGAAGTAAAATCCAGGTAAATCTAAAGATGTCTGAAATTTTAATACATTCCTGAAACCACACATGAACCTACTGGCATAGGGTAGAAGCTTTACTGACCTGCAGTGTAGGAGCATACTTTTTAACCAATCACTCCTTGACTACTAAGTCATCCAGACACAAAGGCAAATCCTAGAAAGTCAGGCTAAAATATACAAGTAATATAAAAAAATTTTTGAGACAATAACAATTTTATATTATGATGGGCACAGATGCTGTTATTCATCAAATTTGAAAAGTTTTTAGCCATTACATCAAAAGTTTTATCTTCTTCCTTTTTCCTTTCCTTCTGGGATTTCCAGTATGCATATATTTTTGTTTCAGTATTTTAGTGTGGCTGTAACATAAATACAAGTGGGTGGGTTTAACAAACAGAAATTTATTTTCTTAGTTTAGGAGGCGAAAAGTCTGCTTTCAGGGTACTTGCTCTGGGGGAAGACTTTCTTTGGGGGTGGTCTTTGACTCTTCACCTGTTTCTGGGTTCCTTTATGACTGTAATGTATCCTGGTATCTAGCTTGCTCCATCTGTTCCTAATCTGCTCGTTTATACCTCAAAATTGATTGGCTAATACACACCTTATAATGACATGACCTCATTAACATATCAAAGAAAATCCAGTATCTACAGGTATGTTGTTGATTTGATTCTGACTCCTGGTACCCCCATAGCCCACTCAGGGATAGTTTATAATGGCAACCTTTCCACCACCCCACTGGGTTATACTTTCCTGTTTCTCTGAATGTCCCTGAATAAAATTTTGTTAAAATCTGGGCACTTTAGAAATTATTTTTTCTTTCTACAAACAAAAACTGGTATTTGAATTGATTTTTTTTTAACTCAGTTTTATTCCCTAATGATTCATTCAGGTTGTTGAATGCATCAGTAGCATTCAGGTTGTTGAATGCATCAGTAGTTGTTCCTATTTGTTACGAAGTAGTAATCCATGAGGTTAGCGATTCAAGCTCACCAGCCACTCCTCAGAAACCCTATATATAGGGTCACTATGGGTTGGAAATGACTCAATGGCACTTAACAACAACAACAACAATCCATAATATGAATGTTTCTTTAACCATTGAATTATGGAAGCACATTTTATTTTTTTCAATTTTTGGCTATTATGCTCACAAAAAAATCTACTAAGGTCAGATTTTTGTATGAACATATGCTTTCATTTTTCTGGGACAAATTCCTAAAATTGAAATCGCAGGTTTGCATGATAGTTGCATATTTAGTTCTTTTAAAAGAAGTTGTCTAATTATTTTCCAGAGTGGCTTTTCAATTTTGCATTTCCACTAGCACTGCATGGAGTCCTTCTGCAGTGGATAAGTACTGGACTACTAACTGTAAGGTCTCAGTTCAAAACCACCCACCACGCCTCAGAAAAACTATTTAGGGTTACTGTGAGTTGTAATCAACTTAACAGCACTTAACAATAACAATTAGCAGTGTATGAATGATCTAATTCTCTAAATCCTCAACAATGTTTCATAGTAACTTTAATTTGCCTTGTCCTAGCTCTATGGAGATAGATGCACAACTCTCCAAATTTACTAAAAATTATTTATTTATATGCTTACATTGGGTATTTTGTGATATGTATTTTCCAGTGAAGTTGAAAATATAAATTATGCATATAATGTTCTTTTCCCTAAATATTTTCTTACAACCCTAGTTTTAATAAGTAATTGCCTACTTTTCATGTTGCTTTTAGGAAAACCAGATTTGGAGAATAAAAACAAGAAAAATACATAACTTAGTTCTAGACTCTTCTTATATCTCCTCAAAAATAAGAAGACACTGACTATTTAAATGATTCTCTTGTTGTTGTTGTCAGGTGCCATTGAGTCGGAACAGACTCATAGTGACCCCATGCACAGCTGAACGAAACAATGTCCGATCCTGGGCCAACCTCACTATCGCTGCCACACTTGAGTCCATCAATGATGCCACCTGGCTGATCCATCTCGTTGGGGGTCTTCCTCTTTTTCTCTGACCCTCCACCCTACCCAGCATGACATCCTTCTCCAACGATTGTTTCCTCCGGACAATATAGTAATGGTAATTAATGAGTTTGAAGAATGGTGCAAGTTTATACCAAAAGACCATTTTTCTTTCCTAAAGTGAACTTTCAAAACTGGCTTTTGAAGACTAAGTCTGGTCTCTTTTATGATCCTGAGTTTTGTTTCACATTTTCTTTTACTCTACCCAGTATCATGTAATGCAATACCTTTCAAAGCAATTGGTAGTAGTTGTTGTTGTTGTGAAGTGCCATTGAGTCAATTCCAACCCATAGCGACCCTGTATAGGGTTTCCAAGGTGAAGCTGGTGAGCTTGAACCACTGACCTTGCAGTTCAAACAACTTTGCAGTCTGACGCATTAATGGTAGCCAGGCACTGTCTAGTTCTTCTGATTTTAGTATTATGGAGGCAAATGTTCACGTGGTTTATTAGCCCATTGGACTGACTATTTCCACACATCTCTGATTTTCTTTAATCTTCTTTCCTAAGAGAGGAACAGATCAATAGTTGCACCTTAGATGGTTCATGAGTTTTTAAGTCCTTAATCACTACTCATCAATGTAGGATGGAGAACATTGTCGTTGTGGACTGTATTATGGCAATTGAACTTGGTGTCTCTTAGAATTATTGTCCTGAGCCCTGAGGCCCAATAATTCATTCCTTCAAAGTGTTTGTTTTTATCTAAAAAGGTTTTCATAACTTTGCTTCCTGTATGTTACTCCAAGTGTTCAGGAACAGAAACATCATTTTGAGGACTAAGGTGTGCCTCACCCAAGCCATGATATTTTCCTTTGCCACTTATGCATGTGAAATTTGGACAGTGAATAAAGAAGACTGTAGAAGAATTGTTGCATTTGAGTTATGGTGCTGGAGAAAAACATTGAAAATACCATGGACTGCCAGAAAAACAAACAGGTCTGTGTTAGAAGAGGTACAGCCAGAATGGTCCTTAGAGACAAGGATGGAAAGACTTTGCCTCTCATACTTTGGACATGTTATCAGGAGGGAACAGTCCCTGGAGAAGGGCAATATGCTTAGTAAAGTGGAAAAAGACCCGAATGTTTAGCCACTGAAAACACTGATTAGCTGTGAAACACTACCACATAGCACCAGAATATTGAACAATGAAACGTGAAGAATAGCACCAGAATATTATTAGATACAGTGCAGAGGATGAACCCCTCAAGTTGGAAGGCACTCAAAAGAAGACAGGGAAGAGCTATATCATAATAGTATAGTTGAATGTGATGATGTAAATCAGGGATGGGGAATGTCTGACCTAGCCCATATAAGTCCTATGAAATCATTTGGTCTGGCCCTGCCAAGGCATCTACAGTTCCAGCCATCACATTAGGAATGAATTAATTAAATATTTGACCAAATATAGCAGGTTAATTTTTAATTAATTGATAATTTATTATGGCCTGCAAATGATAATATATATATATATTAAAGCCTTCTGTGCTTTATTTGCTGATGGGGAGCAACTCAAAGTAAAGAGAAACAGCTGCAAACATCCATTTATAATCTGAACATGGAATGTATCAAGTATGAATCCAGGAAAATTGGAAGTTGTCAAAAATGAAAAGGAATCCGTAAAGGTAGATATCCTAGGCATTTGTGAGCTGAAATATTCTGCTATTGGCCATTTTGAATCTGAAACTCATGTGATATACTATGTTAGGAATGACAAATTCATGAAGAATGAAGTATCATTCATTGTCAGAAAGAATATTTCAAGATCCGTTTTGAAGCACAATGCAGTCTTGTGATAGAATAATATCCATACACCAGTTAATACCACTATTATTCAAATTTATGCACCAGCCACTAAAGCCAGTGATGATGAAATTGAAAAATTATACCAACATCTTCCGTCTGAAATTGATCAGTCATGTAATCAAGATGTATTGTTAATTACTGATGATGGAAATGTAAACATTGGAAACAAAGAGGAAGAATCAGTAGTTGGAAAACATGGTTGTGGTGATAGAAATAATGCTGGAGACCACAAGACCAATAATTTCTTTGTTGCAAAAACATTTTTTACACAACATAAAAGATGATTATGCACATGGACTTCACCAAATAGACTACACAGAAATCAGATTGACTACATCTATAGAAAGAGAAGAGTCCTGGTGTGGCATTGTGGACTAATGCATCAGACTGCAAAGTCAATTGAACTGCAACGTCGGTGGTTCAAGCTCACCAGCTGCTCCTTGGAAACCCTATTCAGGGTCGCTATGGGTTGGAACAGACTCAACAGCATTTAACAACAACATAGAAAGAGAAGGTAGAAAAGCTCCATATTTCAGTGAAAATAAGGTCAGAGGCAGACTGTGGAACAGACTATCAATTACTTATATGCAAATTCAGGGTGAAGCTGAAGAAAATTGAAACAAGTCCATGAGAGCCAAAATATGATCTTGACCATATCCCACCTTAATTTAGAGATCATCTCAAGAACACATTTGATGTATTAGATACTAAAGATCGAAGACCAAAATAGACTTTCACCTGTTTGGTCCCCTGAAAGCAGCCCTTTGAGGACAAAGATTCACCTCTGATCAAGAAGGAAAGACAGCAGTACATTCATGTCTCACAGTTCAGCCTACACTTTTTTAAATAAGGGAATATGAAAGCTTATTGACAAATGGACAAAGTGTATTGCAAATCAAGGAGATTATGCCAAAATATTATGTGTTTGTCTTTTCTAAAAGTTAATTAAAATAAATGCTACAACCAGAGCTCAGATAATTTTTAATTCACCCTCATATTTTCAGTAATCTCATATGCATGCAAAAGTTTGACAATGAATGAGGAAGACTGTAGAAGAATTGATGGATTTAAGTTATGGTGTTGGAGAAGAATATTAACGGTATTATGGCCTGCCAGAAGAACAAACAAACAAACAAACAAAAATCTCAGTTGGATGAAGTACTTACTACTAAAATGGTCCTTAGAAGCCAAGATGGCCAGACTTCATCTCTTATACTTTGAACATATTGTCAGGACGGACATCATGCTTGGTTATTATGAGAGGGACAGCGAAAAAGATGGAGTCTCCCCAACAAGATGGTTTAGCACTGTGCCAACAACAACGGGCTCAAGTGCAGTAGTAGCAATTGCGAGGATGGTGAAGGACCAGCAGTGTTTTGTTCTGCTGTACATAGGGATGCTATGGGTATGAACCAACTCTAAAGGAATAATTTGTAGTAGATGTTCCTACATGACACTATGTATGAGAGCAAGTAAGTAATTATCACTACTAGTGTTCCAGCTCATATATACATGAGTTTATTCCAAACAAAACATGTTTAAACATGTCTCTGTGATCAGTGGGTGGCTACAAACAAGTTCTCTCAGTAATGCACTTGTCTTAGTTTCCTTAGAGTGCTTTCAAACAAAAGGTCCAATCAAACCAGTGACTTCTGAAGGGATCTGCTGGGTCAGTAATGTTGGCAAAAAATATTTAATACTGAATGAAGAATGAAGAAATCTAGATCTGTCTTGGAAGAAGAATAGTCAGAATGCTCCTTAGAAGAGAAGATGGTGAAACTGTCTCACGTACTTAGGACATGTCATTAAGATGGATCAGTCCCTCATGAAGGACATCATGCCCATCTCATTGATGGTTCCTCTCACTTTTATTAGCTGTCTACTTTACCAAACAGGATGTACTTTTCTAGTGTGTGGTCTTTCCTAATGACATATCAAAGTAAGTGAGTCAAAATGTCACATCCTTGCTTGCTAGGAACATTCTGGTTGTATCCCTTCTACGACTGATATGTTCCTTCTTTTGACATTCAAAGTCAGTGGTTCAAGGTCACCAGCTGCTCCTTGGAAGGCCTATACAGAGTCGTTATAGGTCAGAGGGAACAGTCGCTGGAGAAGGATGTCATGCTGGGTAAGGTGGAGGGTCAGAGAAAAAGAGGAAGACCCCTAACGAGATGGATTGGCCAGGTGGCATCATTGATGAACTCAAGTGTGGCAGCGGTAGTGAGGTTGGCCCAGGATCGGACATTGTTTCGTTCTGCTGTACATGGAGTCACTATGAGTCAGTTCTGACTCGATGGCACCTGACAACAACAACAACATGGGTCGGAATTGACTCGACGACACTTAACAACAACAACAACCAATTTCTTCAGTTTAAAATTGATCAAACATGCAATCAAGATATATTGATAATTATTGTTCATTGTAATGTAAAAATTGGAAACAAACAGGAAGGATCTATAGTTGGAAAATATAGCCTTAACAACAAAAATAGAAATGAAGCAATGCTGGAGATCATATAATAGAATTTTGCAAGACCAATGACATTCACTGCAAATACCTTTTGACAACATTAATGGTGACCATACACATGTACATCTCCAGATGGAATACAATAGAATCAAACTGACTACATCTTTGAGATACACAATGGAGAAACTCAATATCATCAGCCAAAACAAGGTCAGGGGCCGATTAATGAACAGACCATCAATTGCTAATATGTAAGTTCAGGCTAAAGCTGAAGAAAATTAAACAAGTAACATGAGATCCAAAATATTACCTGAATTTAGAGACCACCTCAAGAAAAGATCTGATGTATTAGACACTAATGATGAAAAACCAGAAAAGTTGTGGAATGACATCAAGAACATCATGTATGAAGAAAGAAAAAGGTCATTAAGAAGACAGGAAAGAACTCTTCCCATGAGTAGTCTTAGGCAGTCTCACAAAATGTTTCACTACTCACTTGACCCAGAATATCCCACAAAATCATGCAAATTAAGAGATTCAAATATCCAGGTCCATTTTAACAACACCAATGAAACTTACCAGATCATCAAAGGTAAACATATCCAAAAAGTCACCAAGTATCTGAAAGATGTCACTTTGCAGAAGCAACATGTACCATTCTAATGTTTCAATGGTGGCATTGGTAGGTGTGCCCAGGCCAAACAGTGGGGTTGAACACAGGGTCAGTGACTCAGAAAGGTATCGAATCTTTGCTAGACTTTCTTACAAATGCAGAGAACAATGCTGGACTGAAGGGTTTAGATGTGGATCCTCTGGTCATTGAGCACATCCAGGTCAACAAAGCACTCCCCCCCAAAGATGCACTGCCAAACTTATAGAGCTTATGGCCAGGGCAAGATCTACATGAGCTCCCCCTGCCACACTGAGATGATCCTCCCTAAAAAGAAACAATTTGTTACTAAACCAGAAGAGGAGGTTGCACAGAAGAAAAGGATATCCCTAAAGAAACAAAAACTTATGGCTTGGGAGTAAATCCAGTTGAAAATAAAATGCAAATAAAAGTAAAAGAAGAATACTTGTTGTCTTGATTTCATGTGTTATGGCAAAATAGGTCAGAATTTAAATGAAAATAATACCAGAATTAGAAAAAAAGAAGATAAGAAAGAAAAAAGTCTGAATTTTACTCTTGAATGTAGAGAAGCTAAAGCATGGAAGAAATGATAAAATAAAAGAGCTGAATAGAAAATTCCTAAGGGCAACTAAGAAAACAGAGTTTAAAAAAAAAAATTAATGAAATGTGCAAAAACCTGAAGTTAGAAAACCCAAAGGGAAGAATATGCTAAGCCTTTATCAAGCTGAAAGAACTAAAGAAAAAATTTTGGCCATGACTTGTGATAGTGAAGGATTCTATGGACAAAATATTGAAAGATTGTTGTTGTTGTTGTTAAGTGCCATCGAGTCGGTTCCGACCCATAGCGACCCTGTACAGGGTTTCCGAGGGTGTAAATCTTTACGG
>NW_006408955.1:243380-251468 GCF_000296735.1 Chrysochloris asiatica
AGCTCCTTATTCAATCTGTATACTGAGTCAATAATCTCAGATGCTGGATTTTATGAAGAACATGGCATCAGAATTGGAGGAAGACTCATTAGCAATCGGTGATATGCAGATGACACAATCTTGCTTGCTGCATGTGAAAAAAACTTGAAATATTTTCTGATGAAGACCAAAGACCACAGCCTTCAGTATAGATTGCACATCTCTGTAAAAAAAAAAAAAAAGTCCTCACAACTCAACAAATAAATAATATCCTAGTAAAAGAGAAAAGATTGAAGTTGGCAAAAACTTTGTTTTGTTTGGATCCGCAGTCAATGCTCATGGAAACAGCAGACAAAAAGCCAAAACCACCTATTATTGCAGTAGACTAATCTGTTACAAAAACCTCTTTAGAATGTTCAGGAGCTAAACTGTCACTTGAAGACTAAGGTGCGTCTGACCCAGGCCATGGCATTTTCAATCACCTCATATGCCTGAGAAAGTTGAACAATGAATAAGGAAGACCATAGGAGAATTGATTCACTTGAATTATGGTGTTGGAGAGGAATATTAAAATGCCATGGACTTGCACGAGAACAACAAATCTGGACTGGAAGCAGTATAGTCAGAACACTCCTTAGAGCGAGGATGGTGAGACTTTAGACATGTTGCCAGGAGATATTATTGCCTGGAGAAGGACATGAATACTTGGAAAAGTGGGGGTTCAGCAAAAGCAGCATAATAAGACCTGCAATGAGATTGAATGACACAGTGGCAACAACAATGGGCTCAAATTTAACAATTTTGAGAATGCCACAGGACCAGGAGTGTTTATTCTGTTGTGTATAGGTTGCAATGATTTGGAACTTTACTTGACAGCATGTAACAACAATGAACAGAACTGACTCCGTGGCAGTGAGCTTGATGGGTTGTGAGTGTATGTACTTCTGAAAAACCAGCAGTTGAAAACTCTACATTTGAAAAATCAGTTCAAGTCTACTCTGACCCACATAGGGATGCCATGAGTTAGAATGGATTCAATGGCTAAAAGAAAATAAAAGGGGATATTTTTTTGAACTCTAGTTGCATTGATCTAAATGTGTATCTTTATACCAAGTTTTGATTACCAAACAACAATATCTTGACTACTGTAACTTTATAGTAAGATTTGAAATGAGATACAGTGAGTCCTCCAATTTTGTATTATACTATATATAGTATTGGAGCACAGTGGCTCCATACAATAAACATTGGACTGTGAACTACAAGGTCAGCGGTTCAAGTCCACCAGCCACTCCATGGGAGAAAGATGAGGCTTTCTACTTTCAGAAGGTTTAAAACCTCAGACACCCTATACAGGGTGTTATGAGTTAGACCTGACTCCATGACACTTAACATTATTATTCAGATAGTCTATTTCTTCTTTTTTAAGGTTTTAAAATCTGTGTCTTCTTTTTCTTAATTAAAATACATATTGTAAAATGACCTTATCAATTTCTGAAAAAAATTTGCAAATTTTTTTCATTGAAATTTCAATGACTATGTAGATCAATTTGTGGATAATTGTCTTCCTGACTTTAGCGAGTCTTTCAATTCATGGACAATATGTTTCTCTTCCAACTCATGGTATCCCCATGTGTGTCAGAATATAAATATGCTCTATTAAGGTTCATATGGCTGTAAGTATCTAATATTTATGCAGAAATATTGTTAATCTTAACATAACTATTTAATAAAACATAGGAAGATACTATGCTATGAAAGTAGCATTATCTGATATCAAAACCTCAGGGATATTTCAGGAAGATAATCTAGCTTTTGGAAATAGATTGTCAGGACTTTCTTCTGAGGTACCCCTGGATAGATTTGAGCTTCCAAACTTTTAGTTAATAACCAAGCACTTAATCCTTAGTACTACCCAGGGACTCCTCTCTAGATTTGCTGTTGTTAAGTGCTGTCGAGTCAGTTCTGAAAGACTCTGTCTGTATCAGGTTTCCAAGGAGCAGCTGGTGGGTTTGAACTGCCGACCTTGTGGTTCAAAGTCCAGTGCTGATCCTATTTAGATTTGTTGTTGTTGTTGAATGCTGATTATTTCGGCCCTTCAAGATCTGAAGATTTCTGTTACAGGTTTTACTTGCCTTTTGGCATTTTATCACTATAAATTTAAATTGATTTGTTGACATCTTACAAAAGCAATAAAACAATTATTTTTGATAGAAAGCAAATCGCCTAGTTACTGTATCAAAGATGAAAGTGAAAGTTCTATATATAACTTGCATTTTCTAATTCCAGAAATGAGAGAGTGAGCTTTAAATCTTAACTCTGTTTATCCTGACATCTTTTACTCTGGGGCACTTACAATTCATTATGAGTGTAATCGGAATAAAATAAGAAAAAATACCTTAAATGTAGTGTTTTTCCTAGAAAAAAACAGTTGATATTATAAATATATAAAATACTATAATTACCAAATTCAAATATAAAATATGGAATAGAAGCAAATACTGTTGAATGATGATACACAGAGGGGATTGTAATCATTTCAATGAAATGGCGAGTGTAAAACCGATAGTGTTCTGATGACATTTCATCCTTACACTGGATTATAAAATCCTTAATAGAAACCAAGCCAGAAATAAAACTATTGCTGTGCAGTCAATTTCAACTCATGGTGACCCCATGTGGCACAGAGTAGAACTAATCAGTATGGTTTTTGTGACAATCTATGCAAGCATATTACTATGACTTTTTTCACAACACCATTAGCTGGATTTGAACTGTCAATCTTTAGATTACTGTTGCTGTTGTTAAGTGCCATCGAGTCAGTTCCAACTCATAGCAAGACCCTGAATAGGGTTTCTGAGGTGCAGCTGTTGGGTTTGAGCAGCTGACTTTACATTTAGCAGGCCAGTGCTTATCCTATACTGCCACACCAGGTTAGTAGTCAATTGCAAACCACTTGTGCCATCCAGGGACCTCCCTAAGAGAGCCACCCTGTGTAATAGACTCATGTCCCAGTGCCTAGCATAGTGCTATCTTATAGTAAGTACTCAAGAGGTGTGTGCTTAACTAGTTTAATCATGTACACGCCTGCAACTTTACTTATGGCAAATGTCCAAGAAGACTATTATTTTATAAAAACATAAAATACTTCTTAGTGATTAGAGGTTACCTTTGTATCTGTTCATTCACTAGGAAACCTTTTCTACCTAGACTTCATGAGTAAACAAAACCTTGTTAAGTGCCGTCGAGTCGATTCCAACCCATAACGATCCTATAAAGGATTTCCAAGGAGCAGCTGGTGAGCTTGAACCACTGACCTTGCAGTTCAAACGACTTCTCAGTCTGATGTATTAGCCCACAAAGCCACACCAGGACTCCTGTTGTTATGTGCCGTGGAGTCGGTTCCAACTCATAGTGACCCTGCACAGGGTTTCCGAGGCTGTAAATCTTTAAGGGAGCAGAATGCTTCATCTTTCTCCCACGGAACCACTGGTAGTTTCGAACTGCTGACCTTGAGATTAGCAGCCCGATTTGTAATCACTACACTACCAGAGCTCCAGGACTCCTAACCAAGGTTAATTCACTCAGCAGTCTAAACAGATGCTACTCATCTGTAAGTACTAAATTCAGTTTTACACTATTCTGATTTTTTTCTCTCTCCTATTTATCCAACCAGCCATCCAAGTGACAATATGAATGGATGCAATTTTCACATATGTACAAAACGACTCCATTTTAATGGATTCCAGTCCCTCTGCATCCTTTGTGTAAGCTTTGCACTAGTGCCAGGGCAAGCTTGGCTGGAGAAAACCTGAAGGGACTGGCTAGTGATTGGAGAATGGACAGGAAGGAGAGCTTTATGAAAGTGGAATCAGTATAATGGCTCCCATTAAAACATTTTTAGTGCTTACTTTTCGAACTTAATACAGTCTACCCAGTGAGTTGGCAATATCCCAGACCCAAGAACCTATAAGCTACTCAATGCTTTCTGTGGTTTCTAAAGCAATGATGCAGGCAGCCCGTACTCTTTTCTAGTGACCATCAAAAGAATAAATTACTAAATAATAGGCAGTCCAGCTTCATTTAAAACATATGAAGCACTTTACAATGATACTGCTGTCCTTTTCTGGTCACATAGAACAGCTGTTTTTAAGTCATAGCATTAGATTTGAAAAATTTTTCAATTTCATTTGTAATAATTTACTTAATTCAAATATACACTCCACACCAAGTGAAGACTGTCAAGTTTCATGAATTTTTTAATTTGCCTACAAAAAAAATGGTCTTAGAAAAATGTTTCTTCGTGATGAAGTAACAGGATCTTTCTTTAGAATGTCAGACCTAATAAATAGATGAATAATTTATCTTTAGCAAAAATTGTTGCTGTTGTTAAGTGCCATTCAGTCAGTTCCAACACATAGTGACCTTGTATAGGGTTTCCAGGAATTTAGATATTCATTTTTTTTAAGTAACAATAAATAGAAACTTCCTATAAACATAATCCTATTCTAAATGCTTATGAGACTGTGGGCTGACGCCATAGATTTGATCTCTGTTATGAAATTATGTTTTCAATCATAGCCTTTGTAAATCATCTTTGTTGTTGTTGCTAAGTGCCTTCACGTTGATTGTACCTCATAGCGACCCTGTCTAGGGTTTCTGAGGAGCAGCAGTGGGTTTGAACCACTGACCTTGTTGTTCCCAGTCCAGTGCTGATCCTACAGCACTATATCGGATACTCTTACTGTTATAGTCTGGTTGACAAAATCCAGCCAGTCAGTTCAACTTGAGCCAAATTTATTTTTTAGTCTCTAAAGTTTCATTCATAATGCAATCTCAAAAATTAATGTCAAGTTTACCTGTTGTTGTTCCAATTCATAATGATCCTGTATAGGGTTTTCCAGGAGCTGCTAGTGGGTTCTAACTACTGATGTTTTGGTTAGTTTTCCAGTGCTTATCCTACAGTGCAACACCAGAACTTTTGTTACTAAGCTAGTGATTAGAATTTCTAGCAACTGAAAAAGAAGTTGGAATTAATTATTTCAAATTCAGAATAACATGACTACTTAAGTTACAAAGGAAATAAAGACATTAATCAGAATATTCTTGAAGTTGGTAGAACTATCTACTCCCAGTCAGTAATCCTACAAACCAAAATGTTTTCTGAGCAGTACATTTATAGGTGCATTTTTTAGTTTCCTATATGGGACTAAGTCAAAATGTTTTGCTACAAAATCATAGAAACTTTTATTAGACAAAAACTATTAAAATGTGAAACTATTGTTTCTTGACATAGCCTCCATTTACATCTATACACTTCTGAAGGTAGTGCTTCCATCTCTAGCCTTTCCTTGAAGAATTCTGCACCATGTCAAAATGACAATGTTGTCATACTCAAGGGACTCAGATTGGGTTCCTTTCAAATGCTCTTTGAGTTTGTTGCTGTTAGGTGCCATCAAGTCAATTCCAATCATAGTTATGCTATACACAACAGAATGAAACACTGTCTGGTCCTGCGCCATCCTCACAATTGTCATTATACCTGAGCCCATTTTATTGGCAGTCTTTCTCTTTGACACTGACCCTCCACTTTACCAAGCATGAAGGACTGGTTCCTCCTGGTAACACATCCAAGTATGAGAAATGAATTCTCACCATCCTGGCTTTCAAAGAGTATTCTGGCTGCACTTCTTCTAATACATGGCGGAAGCCATGCCATCAAGGAACAGAACAGCGAGAGACCCTAAGCATGAAAAGCTCATTGTTTAGCAAAGCGACAATGAGTGTCTCCTTGGATGGCAAAGCCCCGAGGGGAACCTCATGCCGAAGCCTTGCAGTTCTTGTTTTTTCCTTTTGGGCATGGCTCAATTTTGATTTTATTATAAGAAGTTCTTTAATAGTTTTCTATATATTCACTTGATAATTTGCTATAATCATAGTAAAAATTAAAATTACATTTAGACACTCTCACACTAAATGTAATCATGTAAAGTTATAATAGTTGCTTTTTACATCAACAATGAGTTTCACCATTAAGAAAAGCCACATCAGCTAAAAGCTTTGTCAATTCAAGCTTAAGATTACATCCTGCTTAGTTTTGCCAAGAGACACTGAGGCACCTGAAAGATAGCTAAAAAACAATCTTACAATCAACATCCTGCTTAGTTTCAGCAATAGACATTGAGGCACCCGGAAGATAGCAAAGAGACAATCAAGAGCTGTGGGAACATGTAGAAATGTGGGTAGAAATTTAACTAGAGGTTTTGGGAAATTGTTAGTATAGGGGAATTGCTGCTTTGTTCTTGACTATGAAACTTTAGGTACTTTTCTGTTCTTATTCTTAAATCCATTATAAGCAACCGACATGTACTACAGTCACGGTAAAAAATACTGTTGTGATTGTGGATTGTGATTAATGAAGCTATAAAAAGTAATAGATGAAAGTAAAAATGCAAGTCAAGATATAGAACTTTGCTTAAAAGTTAATTTGACATTCTTAGGAGGATTAAAGAAAAACAAAAGGAGTTACGGGAATAAACCTGATGTTATCGGCATAATTAGGAGATGCAAAGGAATAGGATACGATAAGAATCAAAGGAATGTTCTGATGTTTCTGTGTGTTTTTTTAACCTGAATGTTTGTTGAACACAAAGAATGTAACATTTCGTTAAATTGTAATTGATTGTACGTGACTATAGAGAGATCATAATAGTATATAAGAAGCAAAAACTTTTAAGTAAAGAGAAGTCATCATCTGCCTAAGACTCACGATCCATGGACTCTGTGTGTGTGTGTGTATATATATGTTTTTCACCGACTCTGTACCCCCCTCTGAGCTCTCACTAATTGTTGAGGCTGGTCCTTGGCAAATACAGATCTGTTTGTTCTTCTGGCAGCCCATGGTACTTTCAATATTCTTCTCCAACACCATAACTCAAATGCATCTATTCTCCTATGGTCTTTCTTATTCATTGTCTAACTTTCACTTTCATATGAAACTACTAAAAATACCATGGCTTCGGTCAGTCGAACCTTAGTATTCAAACTGACATTTTTGCTCTTTAACACTTCAAAGAGGTTTTGTGCAGCATATTTGCTTAATGCAGCACATCATTTAATTTCTTGACTGTTCCTTCCACAAGAGTTGATTGTGGATCCAAGCAAAATGAAGTATTTGACTTCAATATTTCATCCATTTATCATAACGTTATTAATTGGTCCAGATGTGAGGATTTTTGCTTTCTTTACATTGAGGTGCAATCAAAGGCTATAGGCTGATCTTCATCAGTATTTTAAGTTCTCCTTGCTTTCAGCAGTCAAGGTTGCATCATCTATATATTTCAGGTTACTAATGAGTCTTCCTCCAATTCTAAATACAGTATTTAAGTTTAGGAACAAAAGAAGTCTGAAGGGGCAGTATCAGGAATGGAGTAAGGTTTTCCAGTGAAATTCCTGTTGCTCAGCCTTTATTGGGTAAAGGAAAACCTTACTACCCTGGAAGAATGAACAAGTGCCTTGTTATGAAGCAAAAAGTTTCCTCAGTGAAACTTTCCTGGACTTTTTCTCACCACTTCAGTTTTCCATTTTTTGAAAACTTCTTTCTAATAAACCCCCATAATTATCCAATGTTCTTGGAGAAAATCTATCAAGATTACTTTGAAACCCCCCAAAGCAATAGACATAACCTTCTGAACTGATCTCTCTGCCTTTGGATGGATTGCTCTAGTAAATCCCATCAAAAGCTACTCTTTGGTTTTGACCTTGTTTTTGAAGGCACTCTAATGAGACAAAGACAAGTGTATTACTGACAGAACTTGTCTACAACTATTCACAGATCGCAGAGACATCTTAAATATATTTTGTTTGGAATAAACTTGTGTATGTACAAACTAGAACCTTAGTAACAATACTTTTTGACTTACCTTATAGGTAGTGGTATGGAAAAAAAAAAAACTAAACTAAAAAGTTGCTGAAAATCAGAAAAGGCAAGAGAGCTGGAAGCTGATACTTGCAGTTCACAACTTTCTGAGACTTCCTTTTAAGTGTCACTTCAAAACAGTGTATCAAATAGAAAATGGCAAAATACAGGTTACTAATAGTATCATCTTA
>NW_006408955.1:254940-256493 GCF_000296735.1 Chrysochloris asiatica
AAACCAATATTCATAAAACAGTCAAGCATCTTAACATTATTACCCCTCTTTCACCCATTGATCAAGGAAGCAAGTATAAATTGGTTGTTTAGATGACTATACATTCCTGAGTGTTTTTGTGTACATCCAATTAAAAAACAAACAAACAAACAAACAAATAAAAAAAAAACCCAGAGGAAATAGAAGCAATTACTGTTGAGTGATGATGCATAGAAGAGATTGTAATCACTGCAATGAAACAATGAGTGTAAAACCGATGTTCTCCTATGTAAACTATCACTCAATTAACAATAAAAACTTGAAAGAAAGGGAAAAAAAGCTGATGGGAAGAGAAGAACAGTCACAAGAAAAAAGAACAATGAGGGAAGAAAAACCTGCACACTGATGGCCACAGGAGAACTTGCCCAACCAGAGCCGTCCAGACAGCTGCCCTCTTCTTCAAAATCTCAAGAGATCACTGGAACTAACTGGAGAAAGGTGAATTGATCCTCTTCTTAAAAGGAGATTTATATATACACACTTACACAGAGTACACTCCTTGTGCATGCAGATTGTTGTCTATTGAATAAATAATATCTGAAATTATGAAACAAACAAACAAAAAAGATTTTATTGTGAATTGTATAAAAGTTTACAGAGCATATCAGTACTGCATTCAAGAATTTCTACAGATTTTGTGTCTTACTGATTGCAACTGCTCAATATAACATCACTAATCCACCCCACCCCACCCAAAAAAAAAAAAAAAAAAAAAAGCTGGCCAGTGGTTTCTATTTACCTGGAGCAGAAAAGGAAGAAGGAAAGTCAGGAATAGGAAGAAGTGGGATGTGTGGCTAATTGCCTCCATGAACAACTGCTTCCTTTGCCCTGACACCAGAAGAATTGGGTGGTGCCCATCTACTATTTCTGAACATTTTGTTCAAAGATTCTATAGAAGAATCCTAACCAAAAGAGAAAATGCGAAACAGAATTTCAAATTCTCATGAATCCATGCTTTCTGGAGTGGTGGAGTTTGGATGAATGCCTGAAACCATTGTTCTGAGATATTCCTAAACCTTATATCCCCTGAAGTCTTCTTAAAATTAAGCAATAGTTTAGCTTCACTAGCAAAAAAAAAAAAAAAAATCTGCCTTGAGCATTATGTTCTTTTAATTAAAACTGTCTATATGGGATCAAATTGCCAACAACAACTCTAAAGATTAATTAGGAAATTTAGAGGGCAGTGAATTTCTGTGAATGCAGGAGGAACAACTCAGAAAAGGAGAGTGAGAAAGATTGCACAACTCAAAGAATGTAATCAATGATACTAAATTGTCCTGTAGAAACTGTTGAATTGGTGTATTTTCAACAACAGCAATAAAATACATTTTCTTAAAATGTGAATGGATTTTTTAAGCCATGAGCCTTTCAAAACAAAACCAATCAAAATTCCATTAAAACATTCCTCAAAAGATGAAAAGAGAGGATAGGTCTCTTGTGATACAATAGTGAATAATTGTTATCAGGACTGATTGTGAGGGTTGGAAATGTAAAGGTAGATGTTTTATAGCAAG
>NW_006408955.1:256843-260638 GCF_000296735.1 Chrysochloris asiatica
AAAAAAAAAAAAGAAAAAGATGAAAAGAACAGGAAATGAGTGAAGTTACTCTCACTACACCAGTATTATAATATATGCAGTTTGCAATCTCTATTAACTGAAAAGTTGGTGGTTTGAGCCCAAGCGGCTTCAAGGAAAAACGATCTGGTGAAATGTTTTTATAAAGCTAGTAGCCAAGAAAACTCTATGGAGCTCAGTTCTACACTGTAATACATGGGTCACCACAAGTTGGAATCAGCTGTACAGTAACTGATTTGGGGTTTGTTTGTTTTGTTGTTGTTGTTGTTGTTATTGTTTTAGTTTCCACTGACAATTGCCAACTTAAGAGACAGACAAGCAGATGACAGAAATGAGATAAAGAGAAAGTGAGAGATAGAGAGAGAGAAGTGAGGTGATCCAGCCGCTGACTGAATAATAAAGATACAAGAGGAAATAAAAAGAGGCAGAAATATTAAAATCATATCCAAGGAAATAACATTCAGCTGGATAGAGAAATGATCCAGGTACAATTACTATAGAAGAAACAGCAATTTCTTTGATAATAATGCAGAACTTTAGAGAATAGACGCATGAACAATCAGCTGCACTTAATTTTAACAGTCCTGGTAAGGCAAGGTCGGTTTAAACTGCAAGGTCGGTAGTTCAAACTCATCAGCCACTCCTTGGAAACCTTATACAGCACTGCTATGAGTCAGAATCAACTCAAAGGCACTTAACAACAATAACAATATTAAGATTTTAAAAACAAAGCAATCTTGAGGGACAAGTATTGGTAATTTTGGTTAGAATATTGGATATTGTGATAAATAAGATTAAATTAGATCCAAATCTCACATTATATAGCACAACAAATTCTAAGTGGGTTAAAGTATAAAGAACACACACTAAGTCTATACATAAATTGGAAAATAGGAAATTTTAAAATAATAGGTATAAAACAAGTTTTATAAGCTCTTTGGAGTCCTGGTGTGACACTGTGGGATAAAGCACTAGATCGCAAGATCAGTTTGAACCAAAGATCGGCGGTTCAAACTCACCAGCCACTCCTTGAAAACTGTATACAGAGTCACTATGAGGCAGAACCAACTTAACAACAACAACAATAAACTTTATAATAGTATGGTCAGTTCTACTACAATGGCTTGTTTTGAAACCTGAATTTGTTCCCACACAGTTAATATGTTGTTTTTAAGTGTCGTCAAGTAGGTTGATTCGTGTTGTTGTTATTATGTGTCCTGGAGTTAGTTCTGACTCATAGCAACCATGTACAGGGTTTCTGAGGCTATAAATCTTTACGGGAGCAGAAAGCCTCATGTTTCTCCCCCGAAACAGCTGGTAGTTTGAAACCACGGACCATGAGATGAGCAGCCCGATTCATAACATATATATATATATATGTAGTGCCTGGTGAGTTTGAACCACTGACCTTGTGGTTCAAACAGACCTGCAGCCAAGTGCTTATCGTACATAGCCACAGTTAATATAGTAAGGCACAATTTGAGGATAACATGGATTTCCCATTTGTCTATACAAGATTTTTGTCTGCAAAGAAATACTTGTTGTTGTTAGCTGCAATGGAGTCAACCACCAGCTCATGGCAAATTCATGTTCAACAGAACAAAACGTTTCCCAGTCCTACACCATCCCCATGATGGGTTGCAGATTGCACCATCAAAATTCATTTATGGTTAGTTGCTGTGGAGTGACCTCTAACTCACAGCTGCTTTATGTATAACATAACAAACCTAGGTGATAGTAAATTAAGAACCCTCATATATTGCTGCCAGGACTGTAAAATGGAACTGTCACTTTGGAAAGCAATTTGGAAGTCCCTCAAACATTACACAGGGATAGCATGTTGTTTGTTGTTAAGTGCCATTGAATTGATTACAACTCATAGGGATTCTGTACAGTTTCCTGAAGCTGCAAATCTTTGTAGGAGCAGAAAGCCTCATCTTTCTCCTGAGAAGCATCTGGTGGGCTCAAATCACCAAAATATAGTTTAAGTCCAATGCTTATCCTACAGACCACCACGCTCCCCAGAGTTAGCATTGTTGTTGTTGTTATGTGCCGTCAAGTCAGTTCCAGCCGATAGTGACCCTGTACAGGGTTTCCAAGGAGCAACTGATGGATTTGAACTACCAACCCTGCAGTTTAAACTGACTTTTCAGTGTAGCACTTTATCCTGCAGTACTACATCAGGATTCCTTGTACAATTCTATTCCTAGGTATATAGCCAAAAGAAATGAAAATATATGTCCACTCAAACATTTATGCACAAATGTTTATAGCAGCATTATTCATAATAATAAAAAAGGAGAAAAACATCTAAATATCCATCAATACATTAAAGGATAAACAAAATGTGTTTCATGCATGCAATGGAATATTACTCAGCCAAGAAAGGGATTAAAGTACTGGTACATGTTACTACATGGACTACCCTTGAAATCATTATGCTAAGTAAAAGGAGCCCATCACAGAAGACTATATATTATATCATTCCAATACTATGGAAATCCAGAACAATCTACAGATACAGACAGTAGATACGTTTCTTAGGGTGGAGGTGATGGATGAGGATAAGGGAGGAGATAGGGAGTGACAGCTAAAAGCTACAGGGTTCCTTCTGGAAATGATGAAGATGTTTAAAAATCATGATGACGATTGCACAAATCAGTGAATATACTACAAACCGACTTAATTGTTCTATAGTTTGAAGTGATTAAATGTGTTACATGAATAAAATCTCAATAAAGCTGTATTTTTAAAATGCTTTACCTCTCGGCCACTCCTCAGGTCTGAAATGGAATTCACACTCATGGTCCAATTTGACCAATGCAGATGGTATTAGTTATGCCAACTAGTCAGTTCCGACTCATAGCAACCCTATACACAACATAATGAAACACTGCCCTGTGTTGTGCCATCACTTCATTTGTTACATTTGAGCCCATTGTTGCTGACACTGTGGCAGTGGATAACTGGTTAAGTAACACTAGCAAATATTAACACTATAAAGTACTTACAAAGATATTTACTATGACATACAGTATGTTTAGTATATTAATATTGTTTACATGTAAAAATAAGTCAATGGAAATAAAAGAAGAAAGCAGAATACAAAATACCATGCATACATAAACTTCAATTATGAAATATATTTTTGACAACTAAATCCAGTAGTGTGTATTGGTTAGAAGAAGTAACATCAGAGCTATAAATCAAATCCTAAAATCTCACAATGAAATTGTATCTTTCACAGTGTAAATGTTCCAGGCTGGCTAAAAAACCCAGGTTCCTTCTATCTGGTGACTTAACTATCCCCTAGGTCCCTGGAGTCTGCATCTGGCTGGGAGGCAGAAGAGTGTGGAGGATCATGTGGCTGGTCACACTTGAGGTTTTAATGGGCCAGGTTTGGAAGGTTGAACTCACCTGCCTTCAAGTAGGCTAGGAGAAATGGTCTAGCCCTCATAGCAATCTTTGTACTTGATAAAATTGCACATTAGGAACCCATACTAAAGGGGGTGGATTCTTTGCTAATTGCTGGGATGTGGGGGTGGGATGAGGGGATGGAGGGGAAGGTGGAGCACAGGGCAGGGAATAGACACAGGATAATTTGGGTGCTGGGGAGGGGGGCAATATACAAAAAGGGAGAGAGGAATGAAAGAATAAAGCAGATGGGAGAACAATTAAGCAGATTTGAATGGGCTAAGTGGGACAGAGGTAAAGAATGATGTATGCACAACCTTGGAACAACAGGATTCTGGGATACAGGGATTGAGACATGGTTGG
>NW_006408955.1:260738-261737 GCF_000296735.1 Chrysochloris asiatica
TGCATTAACCCACAGCACCACACCAGGACTCCAATCAGTCCTGCCTCCGACAACCTGTGCAAAACAGAATGAAACCCTGCCCAGTCATGCACCATCCTCACAATTGTATGTTTGAATGTATTATTGCTGCTACTATGTCCATCAATCTCGTTGGGAGGTTTCCTCTTTTTCTCTGACCCTCCACTTTTCCAAGCATGATGTCCTTCTCCAGGACATATTGTGATAATATGACCAAAGTGCAAGATATGAAGTCTCACTATCCTTGCTTCTAAGGAGCATTCTAGCTGTACTTGTTCCAAGACAGAATTGTTTGTTGCTTAGTTAGGCCAACACACAGAAAGATGTTAACTCTGAAACAGATATATTATAACTGACCAAAGAATGCCAGAAAATCAAAGACATTTTTTGGTCAAAAACATCAATAAATATTGCCATAAAGAGGAAGATTTAAGTTGTCCTGAGTCTTGTCAGTCAGAAGTTAATACTTTTTGTTTTAGCATTGGTAGTTGTTGTTGTTAAATGCTGTTGAGTCGAGTCCAACTCAACGCAACACTGTAGAGAGCTTCAGAGGCTGTAAATCTTTAGGGGAGCTGAATGCCTCTTTCTTCTGAGGAACAACCAGTAGGCTGTAGTCACTAACCTTGTGCTTAGCAGTCCAGTGTATCTCCTACAGCACCACCAGCACTCCCTCCCTACCTGTGAGTGGGTTCAATTATGAATATGATTCTTTAAAATCCATTTATTTGGCCACTTTAGCCAATGATTTCAGTGTCTCTCTCCTTCTTTGTCTAGGGTCAAGTAACCACCTACCTACTGCCACTGAGTCCATTCCAACTCAAAGTGACCTAATGGGACAGAGTAGTACTGCCCATAGGTTGCCAAGGGTGTAATCTTTACAGAAATAGATTGAGATTGCTATGCCTTTCTCCTTTTGAGTGGCTGATGAGTTCTCACTACTGACTCTTCTGTTAGTAGCTAAGTGTTGTAATCACTGTGCCA
>NW_006408955.1:270637-271894 GCF_000296735.1 Chrysochloris asiatica
AACACCCACACTTGCAGATAATACCCACTTGACCTGGCTTCAATGACTGGATGATCAGAGCTCAACCAGAAGAAGAAAGAAGAGGGAAAAAACAGTAATCTGATACAGTTTGATGAACTTGACCTACACCTATGGATGCAGTAGCTCAAAAGAGGGAACAAACCTTTAAGCAAGGATCATTCCTACCCCCTCCATACACAGAGTAGACAAGGATGGGCAACTTGGAAATTGGCTACACAAAGGTGGGGAGGGTCTACAAAGACAAGAAAAGCTTACAAGCTTTCAAGAGGGAACCTAGATCCAGAGGGCATGGAGAAAGGTAGAATCTCCACTGAGTAGTATCCAATCTGTCAAGACGGGGCTGATGAAAGGAAATGCGGATAGGTCTCTTGTGATACAATAGTGAATAATTGTTATCAGGACTGATTGTGAGGGTTGGAAATGTAAAGGTAGAGGTTTTGTAGCAAGGAGGGGAGTGATTAACTTTGCAGTCTAGGAGCGGAGGTACCTGGGACCATCAAGGGAGAAGAGCGGAGAGCGGGACCATACCCAGAGAAGCAGTGATGCCTGAGATGGAGGCAGAGAAGATGACGTGGAGAGATGGAGCAGCTGGGGATTTTAGACACAGAGAGGGAGAGGGACTGTGTGCTGATGACCAAGGGGAAGACTTTCTGGATATGTACTTTGGTTGGTTGATGATGCATGGAAGGGAT
This sequence comes from Chrysochloris asiatica, assembly GCF_000296735.1. Lineage (NCBI taxonomy): Eukaryota > Metazoa > Chordata > Mammalia > Afrosoricida > Chrysochloridae > Chrysochloris > Chrysochloris asiatica. The sequence continues at coordinate 271,351 of NW_006408955.1, forward strand.
TGTACCATGGCAATGTAACGATATACGACAGGATGAATGTAAAACTAATGTATGTAAAACTAATGTTCTCCCATGTAAACTATCACATAATTCACAATAAAACATTTTTTTTTAAACTACACTTTAGGTTCCTTCCCCTTTCAAATTTGCTCAACTCTGTAATCATATATAAGCAGTCTTTATTATTTTCATCTATTCCGTTGCTGAGTCCGGATTATGAGAATTCAGATAACACTTATCTAAGTCTATTAAATTTCACACAGAGAGCGTCAGGACAGCTAGGATTTATTCTTTCATTCATTTTTAGAAATTGAAATTGGAAGACTCTTGAGTTCATTCTCTATCCTTCATATCTGACAATACTTCCTAAATCACTTTAAACAGATGATTGCATGTCCTATTTTAAATTTTTGTGGCAAGATCACACATCTTGCCAAGGAAATAATGTACAACAATCCTTTCTGTAAGTGATTTCTGATCCCTAACCTTTTTTTTTTTTTTTTTTTTTTTTTTCAAAATGAAGCATAATTTCATAGAATTTCTA
>NW_006408955.1:271994-285532 GCF_000296735.1 Chrysochloris asiatica
AATAATGTACAACAATCCTTTCTGTAAGTGATTTATGACCCCCAACCTTTTTTTTTTTTTTTTTTTGTATTTTCAAAATGAAGCATAATTTCATAGAATTTCTACTAACTAGCAAAAAATATCATTAGGTCTTCTAACATGAATATTAAGAACCAATGTTTGTTTATATATTGATGGTATTTTTCAAAGTCGGCTATTATAGATGTATGTTTTGTTGTTGTGAAGTGCTGTCGAGTCAGTTCCAACCCATAGTGACTCTGTATAGGGTTTCCAAGGAGTAACTGGTGAGCTTGAACTGCTGACCTTGCAGTTCAAAAATCTTTGCAGTTTGGTGCATTAACCCACAGCGCCACACCAGATGTGTGTTATGTTAACATAAGTATGTTAATATAATATAATCATCTGTAAATATGCTATATTTGGGGATTAAAACATCTTTATCATAATAATCCATTTCCAATTTGTTTTCTACTTCTGTAACCACCTTTCTTGTTTCTATCTAGTTACCATTTGATTAAGGAGCTCTGGTAGCGTAGTGGTATGAGTTAGGGTGTTAACATCAATGTCAGCAGTTCGAAACTGCCAGCTGTTCTAAGGGAGAAAAATGAGGCTTTCTTCTCCCATAAAGATTTACACTGGTGTGACATCATCCTGCGCGGCTGTTTTTAGTAGCCGCAACCCAGTTCTCTCAGCAACTCAGTTTAGGGGCTGGTGCCAAGGATGAATTGCACATTGTTGAAGCAGAAGCAATGAATTATGAAGGTAGCCCAATTAAAGTCACACTGGCTACTTTGAAAATGTCTGTACAGCCAATGGTCTCCCTTGGGGGCTTTGAAATAACACTACCAGTGGTCTTATAGTTGAAGAGTGGCTCAGGGCCTGTGCATATTAGTGAACAGCACTTAGTAGCTATGGAGGAAGATGCAGAGTCAGATGATGAAGAGGAGGAAGACGTGAAACTCTTAAGTGTATCAGGAAAGTGGTCTGCCCCTGCAAGTGATAACAAGGTTCCACAGAAAAAAAGTAAAGCTTGCTACAGATGAAGATGATGATGATGATGATTTTCATGATGATGAAACTGAAGAAAAAGTACCAGTGAAGAAATCTATATGGGATATTCCATCTAAAAATGCACAAAAATCAAACCAGAATGGAAAAGACTCAAAACCATCAACACCAAGATCAAAAAGTCAAGAATCCTTCAAAAAACAGGAAAAAATACCTAAAACACCAAAAGGACCTAGTTCTGTAGAATATAATAAAGCAATAATGCAAGCAAGTATAGAAAAAGATGGTTCCCTTCCCAAGATGGAAACCAAATTCATCAATTATGTGAAGAATGTTTCCAGATGACAGGCCAAGAGCCTATTCAAGAACTCTGGAGGTGGAGGAAGTCTCTTTAGTAAAATAGTTTAAACAGTTTGTTAAAATTTTCTGTCTTACTTCATTCTGTAACAGTTGATATCTGGCTGTCCTTTTTTATAATGTAGAGTGAGAACTTTCCCTGCCATGTCTGATAAGTGTTGTCCAGGTTCCTTTGCCAAGAATGTGTTGCCCAAAATGCCTGTGTAGTTTTTATAGATGGCACGCCACCCCTTGCTTTGTTCTAAGTATGTATGGAATGTTATAATAGGACATAGTAGTAGCAGTGGTCAGACACATGGTAATGGTGGGGAGACAAAAATATACACGTGAAATAATCTCAGTATTTTAATAAAGTAAAAAAAAAAAGATTTACAGCCTTGGAAACTCTATACAGGATTGCTAAAAGCTGGAACCAACTCCACGGCACACAACCACCACCACCACCACCACTTGATTGTGATGAAAGTTTTATAAAGCATTTCAAAATGTTTTTAAGTCGATTATTATTATCTTTTAAAATAGTTTTGTGTACTTGCTTATTGATTTTGCAAGAATATTTTTATTATTAACTTATCAAGTTGTATAAAATATTTTGTAGGGGCTTATAATAAATATTTCAATTTAACCTATGTTAAAACTTAAATGATATTGTCAGCTTGGCTATATTCAATTCTGAAATTATGAGTGTCTTTATTTTTCCTACTAGAATTTTATTGTATTCTGTTAGTACATATATTACATTCCATGAAATTCATTATCCACTTATGGATGGTTTTGTTGCTAATGGTTACTAAATTTATGCATTTATTTTCTTTACTAATTATATATCATAGTGTAAGTATACAATTCTAGTTCTGTTGTAGCGTTGTAGAATAAGTACTGGATTGCTAAGTACAAGGTTGGTGGTTTGAACTCACCAGCCACTCCTCAGAAACCCTATACGGGGTTGCTATGAGTTGGAACCAACTCCATGGCACATAACAACAAAAAGTATGCAATTGATATTTTGAAGATTGACTTAAAATCTTGCACCTTTAGTGAAGTTTTAGTTTTATGGTTTATGTCCTTGAATTTTCTGTATAACTGTAGATTTAGTGAAATTTGACTTGCTAGCAATATATTTGGAGACACTCCTTCAACTATCTTCTTACATAGTATTTTTAAAATTTCCAAGATGATATACCAAGTTCAATACACTCTTAGCCTTCTAATCAAATAGGTAAATTTATTTAAATGCTAAATTACTTATAAAATTAGCTGAATCAATATGATAGATATAAAATGTCATCAAAGGTCATTAATTGGGCTTGGGATTCAATTTCTATAGATATTTAAAACATAAACAATCAACTGATGTCCTATGTGAGTACATTAAATGTGACAATAAAATTTCTAAACTTTTTATATAAATTAAAATGCAAAGAATTATTTCTCAAGTGAACTCTTGAGGGAAGGAAGAATTGTTCCAATTACTAGCTCAATAACTCTTATTGTTGTTGTTGTTAAGTGCCATCAAATCAATTCCGCCCCATAGTGATCCTGTATAGGGTTTCCAAGGAGCAGCTGGTGAGCTTGAACCACAGTTCAAATGACTTTGCAGTCTGATGCATTAGCCCACAGCACCACACCAGGGCGCCAATAATTCTGTGGGTGTTGTAATATCATCACCTAGTGGAGGAGTAGATTCAGAAGATTTATTTTTGTAAATCCTCATCAATAACATTATTTATTCAACTTTTCCAGATTCACACAATTTTTTAAAGGGTTGAAGTCTCTTTCCCTCTCAGTTAATAGACTCAGTTGAGCTACTACATCCATAAGTATAGGTTACATTGATCAGATTGTAGCAATTTACACTTGGTTTCCTTTATTTAAAAAAAAAAAAAAATGTTTTTTTTTCTTCTAGTCGAGTTTTGGTCATCAGGCCTTTGGAGCTAGGGTGAATGAGTACTATCTGCAAGTTTGGGCATTCGTATGCATATCTCTTCATATCAGCTGGATGCTTCACTCTCAACTCTAGCCCTCCATGACTATGTCCTTGTCTATGCGCTCAGGAGTCCCCAGGTCTCACCACATTTTGGACCAACCAGCCCTTCCTCTTCTCTCTCTCATCTCCAGGTCAGCGAGAATCTATGGAATGTGGTCGAACTCAGCCCAAATCTTCATTGCTGTCTTTCCCCCTCTTCCACTCACCAGCACACCAACATGGTCACCAGCATGCTTATATACCTGCTCATGTGTTCCCTTTGAGTTTCAGACTTGCAGGGGGCGTTGTCCTGAAGTGGCTTGATTGTTTGCCTTGCTGGCTCCCCAACAAACAACTTGCTTGTTCTTGTAGTAGCCAATCAGACTGCCATTTTTGTTTTGGATTTTTCCTGTTGGTCTTTCTTTCAATAAATATCTTCTCTTCCTCTACCTGTTCCAGATTGGTGTGCTTGTACTTTCAATTGGGAATGTCCCACTTCAGAAGGTTCTGGATGGGGCTCAGGCTTCCACCTAAGGTCCTAAACACTACAAAAGCTCCGCAGGAAACCTATTTCACTGGGCAAATTCTTGAACCCCTTTTAGGTAGTCCAATCAGTTATAGGCTGAAGATGGTCTTACAAGCTTTCTGTAATCATGTTTCCCAATATTCCTTTCTAGCCCACTCAAATGTATATTTTACAATAATAGGCAAGGGAAACCAATATTCATAAGACAATCAAGCATCTAAACATTATTTCCTCTCTTTTACCCATTCAGACTCTGCCTCGACCCCAGTATCATAGCGCCCTGTTGGTCCAAGGTTGAATATACATCACTATTTACCTCTGTCCTATGTAGCCCATGCAAATCTACCTCAGTGTTCTTCTATCCCCACCTTCTTGTGTACTGCCTTCCCCCAACACCCGGATTATGTATCTATCCCCTACCCTGTATGCTACCATCCCCTCCTCCTGCCCCCCTTGGTAAAAACAAAGATTCCCCCTCCCCTTTTAGTATGGGTATCTTTTCTTAAGCTTTTATGGTAATGGTCTTATGTAATATTTGTCCTTTTGTGACTGACTAATGTTTCACTAATGTTTTGTGACTGACTAATGTTTCATGGGGTCCTGGTGTGGTGCTGTGGGTTAATGCACTGGACTGCAAAGTCGATATGAACCTCAAGATCAGCGGTTCAAACTCACCAGTCGCTCTTTGGAAACCCTATACAGGGTCGCTATGGGTCAAAACTGACTCGACGGCACTTAACAACAACAATGTTTCACTCAGCATGTCCTCAAGGTTCATCCATGTTATGCAGTGGTGGCTTGCATCTTCCTTTTTATTCTTCAAGATAGGATAATGTTCCACTGTGGGGATGTACCAAAGTTTGTTTATCTATTCTTCCATTGATGGGCACTTAGGCTGTCTCCATCTTTTTGCTATTGTGAATAGTGCTGCTATGAACACTGGTGTGCATGTGTCTACTTGTATTCTGGCTTGTATTTCTTATGGATATATACCAAGAAGAGGAGTTGCTGGATCATAAGGTATTTCTATTTCCAACTTTCTGAGGAAGCACCATACCATTTTCTAGAGTGGTTGGACCATTTTGCATTCCCACCAACAATGTAGGAGGGTCCCAGTCTCTTCACATTCTCGCCAGCCTTTACTGTCTTTTGCTTTTTTGAACTTCACTGTTATTGTTAGTGTGAGATGATATTTCATTGTTGTTTTGATTTGCCTATCTCTAATGGCTAATAATCGTGAACATTTCCTCATATGTTTGTTGCTTCCCAAATCTCCTCCTTAGTGAAGTACCTGTTTATGTCCTGTGCCCATTTTTTAATTGGGTTATTTGTCTTTTTCTTGTAAAGGTGTTACAGTTTCCAATAGATTTTAGAAATTAGTCTCTTATCGGATATGTCATTGCAAAATATTTTTTCCCATTCTGTGAAATATTTTGGTGAAATCTTTTGATGTACATAAGTTTCTACTTTTTAGTATGCCCCAATCATCTAGTTTGTTATTTTGTTTGTGCAACTTTTGAAATATTTAGTAGTCTGTATATGCCTTGCATTAGAGCCCTTAAATTTGTCCCTATTTTTTCATTGATGGCCTTTATAATTCTGAGATTCACACTTAGGTCTTTAATCCATGATGAGCTGGTTTTTACTACAACCTTCTTAAAAAAGTAATTTTTCCCAAACTGAGTCATATTTAAAACTACAGGGGTTAGGAATTTAATAATGTTTTGGAAGGATGCAATTCAATCTATAACATACTGCTATATTAATGAAAGGAGCTCTGGTAGCATAGTGGTTATGAGTCGGGCTGCTAATCTCACGGTCAGAAGTTTGAAACTACCAGCAGCTCCATGAGAGAAAGATGTGGCTTTCTGTTCCCATTAAGATTTACAGCCTCAGAAACCCTATACAGGTTCGCCATGTTTAGAACTGACTCTATGGCACAACCACCACCAACAACCATACTGATAAAATCATTCTAACCACTATGTATTCCTTTATAATTAAAATTTTTAAATGAGATTTAAAATAATGTAAAATAAATAGCAAAAAGATGGAGACAGCCAAAGTGCCCATCAACTGAAGAATGGATAAACAAATTGTGGTACATACACACAATGGAATGTTATGCTACCTTGAAGAATAACAAGGAAGCAGCAAGCCACCGCATAACATGGATGAATCTTGAGGACATTATGTTGAGTGAAATTAGTCAGTCACAAAAAGAGAAATACTGCATAGTACCACTACTGTAAAAGACTAAGAAAAAGAACCCATACTAAAAGGAGGTGGGGGGAATTCTTTGTTGATTGCTGGGAAGTTGGGGGTGGGTGAGGGGAGGGAGGGGAAGGTGGAGCACAGGGCAGGGATTAGACACAGCAATGTTTGGTTGCTGGGGAGGGGAGCAATACACAAGAAGGGAGAGAGGATGGAAGAACAAAGCAGATGGGAGAACAATTAGACAGGTCTCAATGGGCTAAGTGGGACAGAGGTAAAGAATGATGTATGCACAACCTTGGACTACAGGGCTCTGGGATACAGAGATTGAGACATGGTTGGAATGGGGGAGAGAGGGGAATAATGTTAAGATGCTTGGCTGTCTTTTTAATCTTGGTTTTTCTATAAAATAGACACTGGAGAGGGAGAGAAAGGAATAGTCAGAAAAATCGCCATAGAAAGCTTGTAAGTCCATCTTCTTCCTATAACTTATTCGAATACCTAAAATGGGGCTACAACTTGCCCAGTGAAGGAGGCTCCCTGCGGAGCCTCTGCAATACATAAGACTATATGTAGAAGCCTGAACCATATCCATATCTCCAGAGATGGGAAATTTCCACTTGAAAGGACGAGCAGACCAGCCTGGAATGGCTAGAAGAATAGAAGAAACTTCTTGAAAGAAAGACCTAAAGGAAAAATACAAAACAATAGAGGCAAACAGACTGTTACTACAAGAACAAACAAGTTGCTTGCCCAGGAAACATCAAGGCAAGTGATCGGGTCCCCTTAGAGCAAACCCCCTTCCAAGACTAAGACTCAATGGGAATACACGCTCTGAGTGGTGACCACGCTCGTATCGATAAGGGGAAGTGAGGGAAAAACAACAATGAAGTGGTGAGCTAAGCCCTACAATATGGAGAGTGAAGCGTTCAGCTGTTAAAAAGAGAAGGCATATGCACAAGAATACCCACACTTGCAGATAATACCCACTTGACCTGGCTTCAATGACTGGATGATCAGAGCTCAACCAGAAGAAGAAAGAAGAGGAAAAAAAGAGTAATCTGATGCAATTTGATGAACTTGACCTACACCTATGGAAGCAGTAGGTCAAAAGAGGGAACAAATCCTTACAGCAAGAATCATTCCCACCCCCTCCACACACACAGAGTAGACAGGGATGGGCAACCTGGACATTGGCTACACAAAATGGGGGGTAGGGCTACAAAGGCAAGAAGTGACTGGCTTACGAGCTTTCAAGAGGGAACCTAGAGACAGGGGGCCTGGAAGAAGGCAGAATCTCCAGTGAGTAGCATCCAATCTGCCTAGGCAGAGTTGATGAAATGAAATGCAGATGGGTCTCTTGTGATACAATAGTGAATAATTGTTATCAGGACTGATTGTGAAGGTTGGAAATGTAAAGGTAGACATTTTATAGCAAGGAAGGAAGTGATTAACTTTTCAGTCTAGGAGCAGAGGTCCCTAGGACCATCAACAGAGAAGAGCCAAGAGTGGGACCCTACCCAGAAAAACAGTGATGCCTGAGATGGAGGCAGAGACAATGACATAGAGTGATGGAGCTGCTGGGAGCTTTAGATCCAGAGAGGGAGAGCGACTGTGTGCTGAAGACTGGGGGGGTGTGTGGGGGGGAATAGTATAGGGGACAGGCTTGCAGGGTATATACCCTTTGGTTGGTTGAAGATGCATGGAGGGGATTGTAACCATGGCAATGATACGATGTACGATCGAATGAATGCAAAACTAATGTTCTCCCATGTAAACTATCATATAATTCACAATAAAACACTAAATAATAATAATAATGTAAAATAAAAAAAAGATAAATAAAATAGGAGAACACTTTCAGGTAAAAAAGAAAATCTCCTATTCCTTTTTATTCATATATCCTCCAATCTTTACATTTCCCTGGGTTTCCAAAGACCCTCACCATTTCTTGTTTTCTGCTTCTAGCACATCAAATCAGTGGATCTACTATAGGAGAGGAAGCTAACCTAAAAGAATTGTTGGATAATGTAATAGCTTTACAATATAGGGGAAACCAGTATAGCCTTTAGCATTTAATAGACTTCTGGGAAGAATTTTGTCTTCAAATAACTAGCCTGGAAATTATAGTCAATTTATTGAACTACTCTAAGTGTGTTTTCTAATGCATATATTTTACATCCACCAATTCTTTGTCACTTGTCACACTGTGGTGGCTTGCATGTTGCTGTGATGTTGGGAGCAATGCCAATGGTATTTCAAATACCAACAAGGTCATTCATGGTGAACAAGTTTCAGAAAAGCTTCTAGACTAAAACAGATACAGAAGAAGAAACAGGTAGATCACTTCTGGAAAATTATCTACTGAAAATCTTATGAATAACAGTGATGTTATCTGACACACTACCAGGAGAAGAGCCCCTCAGATTGGAAAACATTCAAAATCTGACTGGGGAAGAATTGCCACCTCAAAATAGAGTCTACCTTAATAATGTTGATGGAGCAAAGCTTCCAAAACCTTCATTTACTGATGGGGAAACACACAAAAATGATAGAACTCAACCATTCCTCCCATTCCTCTCTACTTCTTATTTTGATTTAAAAATCTATTGTAATGGCCACACAGAACTCTGAGACAATGTTCACAGTTATAGGGTTTATTATGGAAGTTAACAGGTTACAATACAGGACCAGAAAATGTTCAGGGCACAATTGTTCCATCAGCTGCTGATCAATATTCAGAGGACATACTACAACCCTCATCCTCAAAGCACTTGACTCTGTGGATCAGCAAACCTAGCTCCCCCACTTAAGTACCTGGAGGCACCCTACTCTACAAAATATCCTTCTACCCAAACTCACTCACCTTTACTCGCTCTGTGAACTGGGAAACCCACACTGCTCATGCTCTGGCCTTTGGCCATGCTGTATTTCTTCAGCTCCTTTGGTGTCAATTCTCTGTCCCTGGATTGAGGAGACTCAATGTGCAGGGATCTCAGGGTCCAAAGGTGGGCTTCACTTCTGGTTCTTTTTCTTTGATGGTAGTGAGATCCCCTCTCCTGCTTCTGACATGGTTCATTTTATATCCATGCTAGACTTTTAAGTTTTCACAATTACAATGCATTCTACTAACATCCACAGCTGAATCATGTCATCCTATCAGTATCTCTCCCACCTTCCCTTAACCTTACCCCACAGGGCAGAAACATTGTTTGGTAGGATTTTTATGTTGTGGTTAGAATAGACATTAGATAATCTTACTACACAATAGGCATAAATCAAAATTAGAAGCAAGAGCTGGAAACATCCATCAATCATTAGAATGGCAAATGTACAAAGTATGAATCTAGGGAAATTGGACGTTGTCAAAAATGAAATGCATAAACATTGATACCCTAGGTATTAGTGAAATAAAAATTTGGAATCAGACCATCATTGCGGTTTACTATGCAAAAAATGACAAATTGAAGAAGAATAGCATCACATTAATCATCAAAAAGACTATTTCAAGATCTGTCAGCAATAGGATAATATATGTAAGCCAAAATGAAGATCAGTTAATGCAATTACTATTCAAATTTATGCACCAACCACTGAAGCCAATGCTAAAGAAATTGAAAAATTCTATTAGCTTCTGCTGTCTGAAATTGATCAAACATATAATCACATTTTAGTTGTTTTATTTACTGATTTTTATTGGGCCTGGTGTGGCACTATAGGATAATGTACTGGACTGAAAGGTCAATTTGAACCATAAGTTCAGTGGTTCAAATTCACCAGCTGCTCCTCAGAAACCCTGTACAGGGTTGCCATGAGTCAGAGCCAACTTGATGGCACTTAAAAACAACAACAACTGCTACTACTACCTGGTGGCTTTTAATCAGGGTGTTATTCACCTGATTATTTTTATTATTTTTTTTAGTTTCCATGTTTAGTTTTATTTTATTATTATTATTAGTTTCCATGTATTTAATTTTATTTCCTTGATCTTCCTATTGTTGATTTCTAATTTTATGGCATTGGTTTCTGAGAAGATGCTTTGTAGTATTCTGATGTTTTAAATTTTATTGAGACTTGCTTTTTGGCGTAACATATGGTCTATTCTAGAAAACATTCCATGTGTACTGGAAAAGAATGGATGCTGTGCTGTTTTGGGGTTGAATGCCCTATACAATTCTTTGAGGTCAAGTCGATTGATTGTGTTTACCTCCTCTGTGTCTTTGTTGAGTCTCTTTCTGGTTGTTCTGTCCTTTTTCAAAGTGGTATTTCAAAATCTCCCGCTCTTATTGTAGAGTTGTCTATTTCTTTCTTCAATTCTATTAGGATTTGGTTTGTGTGTTTTGAGGCTCTTTAGTTAGGAGCATACATATTTATTATAGTTATGCCATCTTGTTTAATTGACTCTTTAACCATGAGATAATGCCATTCTTTGTCTTTTATATTGGTTTTTGCCTTAAAGTTTATTTTATCAGAGATTAATAATGCCACTCCTGCTCATTTTTTATTGCAGTTAGCGTCATATATTTTTTCCATATGTTAATTTTTCATTGATTTTTTGTCTTTATGTGTAAGGTGTTTCTCTTGTATACAGCATATTGAAGGATCCTGTTTTCTTATCCATTCTCTGTGGTGTTGCTGGTTTCTTTGTTCTGCATGCTTGCTGTGCTGAGTTAATTTTTTGTATGATTTTTCTTGTGAATTTCTTCATAGTTTTAATGTTTCCAAAATCTTCTTCTGTTTTCCTTTTCTCTATTTGATGTAGAGATGTATTATGTTTCTTTGAGGTTACCCTGTACTTTACTAATTTCTTCCTCATTCTAAAACAGTTCGTTTTATCCTGAAAAGTTACTTAACCTCCTTACCACCTAGATCTCTGTAGCTATACTTTCCCCTTCCTTCCCTTTGCAGTTGTCCTAATCATAGACCAATGTCTCAGATATTTTCAGTCTTGTAGTTTTGTTCTGTTCTAAACTCTTCCATATCTGGACTGAGTTCTGGGAGGTGCTGCCACATATGTCAATCTCTGGTTGTTGTTGGCTCTTGTTGGTTCTCAGTCCAAATAACTCCCTTTAATATGTTTTGAAGCACTGGCTTGAATTTTACAAAATCATGTAATTTCTGTTTATCCTAAAATGTTCTCATTTTGTCATCATATTGATGGACAGTTTTACAGTGTATATGATTTCCAGAATTTTTCTTTCAGAGTTTTGTATATGTCTTCCCATTGCTTTCTTGCCTGCATGGTTTCTGCTGAGAAATCAGAGTTTAATCTTACTAGTTTACTTTTGTAAGTAACATTGATTTTTTTTTTTTTTCCCCCTCACTGCTTTCAGGATTCTTTCCTTGTATTTTATTTTGGATAGTTTGATTATTATATGCCTTGGTGATTTTCTTTTGAGGTCTATCCTGCCTGGGGATTATTCAGCTTCATGAATGCTTATCTTATCATCTTTCAAGATGTTAGGAAGGTAGATTGCTGGGACCTGGGATGTAGCTGGTTGATCTTGGTACAAAAGTCTGACATAAACTCCAGGGGATGAAACGTACAGAACTTTGGCACTGGAGGAGAACCCATTCCAACTGTTTATGTTGATGGGAGCTGCAGAAACAATGGGAGAAGTGGTGTACAAGCTGGAACTGGAGTTTACTGGGGACCTGACCACCCACTAAATGTAAGTGAGAGGGTTTCTGGAAGACAGACAAACCAAACGGCAGAACTGAGGGCAGCCCACAAAGCAATTGAACAAACAAAGAGCCAAAATATGGATAAGCTTATCATTGAAACTGATAGCAAGTTTGTCGTTAAAGGCATGACAAGAATGGGTTGGTAACTCGAAACAAAATGGATGGAAGAGCTGTTGTCAACAGAAGTGATTTTGAGAAGATTGATCAAGCTTCCCAAGGCATGGATATTCGGTGGAAGTATGTTCCTGGCCATCGAGGCATCAAAGGCAATGAAGAAGCTGATAGACTGGCTAAACAAGGAGCAAGAAAATAAGACTATGTTTTCATTGCTACCTTCTCTCAGCATTAGATTTGCTGTTGTAACTTCCAGAGTTTTCTTCCCTTTTTCTCATAGGCATCTTCTTATAAAACTGGTTTCTCCATTTTATTATTTACGTTTTTCTACCATTAAGCATAACCTCTTTGTTAATTAATAAAAACTTTCTGTTTAAAAAAAAAAAAGATGTTAGGGAAATTTTCCTTCAGTATCTCTTTGACTATCTTTTCTGTAGTTTTGTTTGTCTCTTCCTTTTCTGGAATTCCAATCACATGTAGGTTATTCCTCATATGTTGTCCCATAAAAATCTTAGGCTTTCTTAAAATTTTCTCATTCTTTTTTATAATTGCTCTTCTAACTTAACAATATTGAAAGATTTCTCTTCAAGTTTGCTAATTCTAGCTTCTATCAATTCAATTCTATGTCTTTGCTCTTTCAGTGTATTGTCCATATCTGATATTTTAGTATTGATCATCTGGACCTCTATTTGTAGGTTTTGTATTGACTCCAATGGTATGTCTACTTTATTTTATTGTTCCTTTAACACCTTTCTGAATTCTTTCTTATTTTTTCCTGACCATTCTGTAGAATATTTGGATGCACCTCAATATCATTCTTCTGAAATCTTTTTCAGGTAGTTCCAGAGCCTCTTCTCCCTCAGAAGCAATTAGTAGCTCTTCCTCTTAGTTGTTTGTTTGAACTACTCTGTCTTTTTTCCACACATGAGCAGAAAATTTCTGCTGACAAGACATACTAGGAAGAAGGATAGATGGACTACTTTTGAATAATTAGTCACTGAAAACCTTATGAATAGGAGTGACACAATGTCAGCAAAAGAATATTGAATATTGAAACGTGAAGAAGACCACCAAAGTCTTGTCAGACATAGTGCCAGAAGATAAGCTTCTCAGATTGGAAGGCACTCAAAATATGACTGGGGAAAAGCTGTCTCCTCAAAGTAGAATTGACCATGATGTATGTGAATGGAATAAAGCCTTCAGGACCTTCATTTGTTGATGGGCACAATTCAAAAGGAAAAGAAGCAACTAGAACATCCATTAGTAAACAGAACATGGAATGTGTGAAGTATGAATCTAGGAAAACTGGAAATTTTCAAAATGAAATGGAATGCATAAACATAATAAGCTGAAATGCACTGGCATTGGCGATTCTGAATATGATAATCACATGTTTACTTTGCCAGAAATGACAAGTTGGATAGGAATGACATCGCATTCATCATCTAAAAGAACATATAAACATCCCCACCCCCTCCACACACAGAGTAGACAGGGATGGGCAGCTTGGACATTAGCTACCCAAAATGGGGGTTGGGGGGCTACAAAGACAAGAAGTGACTGGCTTACAAGCTTTCAAGAGGGAACCTAGATCCAGAGGGCCTGGCGGAAGGTAGAATCTCCGGTGAGTAGTATTCAATCTGACTAGGCGGGGCTGATGCAATGAAA
>NW_006408955.1:294022-294992 GCF_000296735.1 Chrysochloris asiatica
AAATCTTTACAGCGAGGATCATTCCCACCCCCTCCATACACAGAGTAGACAGGGAGGGCAACTTGGACATTGGCTACCCAAAGTGGGGAGGGGAGGCTACAAAGTCAAGAAGTGCCTGGCTTACAAGCTTTCAAGAGGGAACCTAGATCCAGAGGGCATGGAGGAAGGTAAAATCTCCACTGAGTAGTATCCAATCTGTTTAGGCGGGCTGATGAAAGGAAATGTAGATGGGTGTCTTGTGATACAATAGTGAATAATTGTTATCAGGACTGATTGTGAGGGTTGGAAATGTAAAAGCAGACATTTTGTAGCAAGGAGGGAAGTGATTAACTTTGCAGTCTAGGAGCAGAGGTCTCTGGCCCATCAAGGGAGAAGAAAGGAGAGCATGACCCTACCCAGAGAAGCAGTGACACCAAAAATGGAGGCAGAGAAGATGACATGGAGAGATGGAGCAGCTGGGGACTTTAGACCCAGAGAAGGAGAGGGGCTGTGTTCTGATGACAGGGGGCAAGCTTGTAGGGTATACACTTTGGTTGGTTGATGATGCATGGAGAGGATTGTAACCATGGCTGGCGAGGGCCATACCAGCAAGGAACTGAATGGTGGGGGACCCTATGCATGAAGGACTCATTGTTAAGCAAGGCCACAATGAGTCTCTCCTTGGAAGGCAAGGCCCCCAGGAGACATGACTAGTTGAAAGTAAAGCTGATGATTGTGTCTGTTTACCATCACTCAATTCACAATAAAAAGTTGGAAAAAAAAAAAAAAAAGCATCCCTGGTGGTGCTATAGGATAAGCACTGGACTGCTAAACACAAAGCCAGCAGTTCAAATCCTCCAGTGCTAGAAGGAAAAATCTTAGGCTTTCTGCTTCCATAAAGATTGACAGTCTCGGAAATCATTATGAATCAGAATTGAATCCAAGGCAGTGAGTTTGGTTTGGTTTAATTTATGCTGTTAATATATATATA
>NW_006408955.1:295282-296914 GCF_000296735.1 Chrysochloris asiatica
TATATATATATGAAAGTTGTTGTTAAGTCAATTTTATCTCATGAATACCCCATGTGTGTCAGAGTCAAACTGTGCTCCACAGAATGCTCAATGGCTGTTAAATACAATCTTTTAGAAATAGAATTCCAGGTTTTTCTTCTGAAGTAACAGTTCAGTTGTTGCTGTTAGGGGTCATCGAGTCAACACCAAATCATAGCGACCCTATGCACAACAGAACAAAACACTGCCGGGTCCTGGGCCAACCTCACAATTGTTGCCATGCTTGAGCCCATTGATGCTGCCACTTTGTCAATTCATCTCGCTTGAGGTCTTCCTCTTTTTCTCTGACCCTCCACCTTACCAAACATGATATCCCTCTCTAGTGACTGGTCCCTCCTGACAATATATCCGAAGTATGAGAGACGAAGTCTGGCCATCCTGCCCTCCAGCAAGCACTCTGACTGCACTTCTTCCAACACAGATCTGTTGGTTCTTTTGGCTGCTTATAGTACTTTCAATATTCTCCTCCAACACCATAACTCAAATCATCAATTCATCTATGGTCTTCCTTATTCCAACTTTCACATGGATATGAGGTTATTGAAAATACCTTAGCTTGGGTCAGGCACACCTTAATCCTCACACTGACATCTTTGCTCTTCAACACTTTAAAAAGGTCCTGTGACACACATTTACCTAATGCAATACATTGTTTGATTTCTTGGCTGCTGCTTCCATGAGTGTTGATGGTTGATTCAAGAAAAATGATGTATTTGACAACTTCAACCTTTTCTCCATTGATAAGAAAGTTGTTTATTAGTCCAGTGGTGAGGATTTTTGATTTTTTACATTGAGATGCAATCCATACTGAAGGCTATGGTCTTTGATTTTCATCAGTAAGTATTTTAAGTCCTCTTCCCTTTCAGCAGCAGGGTTGTGTCATCTGCATTTCACAGGTTGTTAATGAGTCTTCCTCCAATCCTGATGCCTCATTTTTCTTCATATAATCCAGCTTCTCAGATTATTTGCTCAGCATACAGGTTGAATAAGTTTGGTGAAAGAATACAACTCTGCCGCACACCTTTCCTAATTTTGAACCATTCAGTGTTCCCATATTCTGTTCGAACAACTGCCTCTTGGTCTATGTACAGATTCCTCATGAACACAATTAAGTGTTCTGGAATACTCATATTCCACAATGTTGTATTCTATCAATTCCCAGTGCCTTGTTCTTTGTCAATTACTTCAATGCACCTTGGACTTCTGCCTTCAGTATCATTGGCTCTTGATCATATACTCCCTCTTGAAACAGTTGAACATCGATCATTTACTTTTGGTACAGAGACTGCGTATTAATTCCATCTTCTTTTGATGCTTTCTGCATCATTCAATAACTTGCACAGAAAATCTTTCAGTAATGAAAGTCGAGGCTTGAATTTTTTCTTCAGTTGCCCCAGCTTGAGAAATGCTGAGCATGTTCTTCTCTTTTGGTTTTCTAACTCCAGATTTTGCACATCTTGTTGGGATATTTGACTTTGTCTTCTTGAGCTGACCTTTGAAACTTTCTGTTCAGCTCTTGTACCTCCTCGTTTCTTCCATTTGCTTTAGCATCTCTACACTGGAGAGCAAGTTTCAGAGTCTCTTCTGACATCA
>NW_006408955.1:297014-303554 GCF_000296735.1 Chrysochloris asiatica
CCAGTTAATATGACTAAAGCCAATGATGATGAAATTGAAGAATTCTACCAGCTTCTTCAATCTGAAATTCATCAAGCATGCAATCAAGATGTATTGATAATTACTGGCGATTGGAATGCAAAGGTTGGAAACAAAGAGGAAGGATCAGTAGTTGGAAAATACGGCCTTGATGACAGAAACAATGCTATAGATCCCATGACTGAATTTTGCAAGACCAATGACTTCTTCATCGCAAATGCCTTTTTAAAACAACATAAAAGACAACTATACACAAGAAAATCACCAGATGGAATACACAGATATCAAATTGACTACATCTGTGGAAAGAGACAGTAGAAAAGCACCATATCATCAGCAAAAACAAGGCCATGGGAAAACTGTGGAACAAACCATCAATTGCTCATATGCAAGTTCAGACTGAAGAAGAAAATTAAAAGAGTTTCATGAGAGCCAAAATATAATCTGAAAACATTTGCAGCTTAATTTAGAGATCATCTGAAGAAAGATTTGATGCATTAGACACTAAAAACCAAAGACCAGAAGATTTGTGGTACCACAATAAGAACATTATACAGGAAGAAAGCAAAAGGTATTTAAGAAGACAAGAAGGAAAAAAACAAAATGCATGTCAGAAGAGACTCTGAAACTTGTTCTTCAGTGTAAAGATGCTAAAGCAAATGGAAGAAATGTAGAGGTGAAAAAGCTAAGTAGAAAGTTTCACAAAGTAACTCAAAGAAAATAAAAAGTCAAATATTATAGCAAATTGTACAGAGACTTGGAACTAAAAAGCCAAAAGAGAAGAACATGCTCCACATTTCTCAAGCTGAAAGAAATGAAGAAAAAAATCAAGTCTTGACTTGCATTATTGAAAGATTTTATGAACAAAATATTGAATGATGCAAAGAGCATTAAAAGAAGATAGAAGGAATACATGGAGTCATTGTACCAACAAGATGTTCAACCATTTCAAGAGCTGGCATATAATCAAGAGCCAGTGATACTGAAGGAAGTCATCCAAGGTCCTTTGAAGGCATTGTGAAACAACAATGTTCTGGGAATTGATGAAATACAAATTGAAACCATTCAACAAACTGATGAAGCACTGGAGACACTTACTCATCTATGCAAGAAATTTAGAAGACAACTAACTGGATAAGTGACTGGAAGAGATCCCTATTTGTGCCCATTTCAAAGAGGGGTGACCTAATGGAATAAAGAAGTCATCAGATAATATCATTAATATCTCACACAAATATAATTTTGCTAAAAATAATCTAAAAATGGTTGCAAACATACATTGACAGAGAACTCACCATTCTTCAAGCCAGATTAAGAGGAGGACATGGAACGAGGGATAGCATTGCAGATGTCAGATGGATCTTGGCTGAAAGAGAATACCAGAAAGTTGTTTGCCTGTACTTTACTCACTATGCAAAAGCTTTCAGTTGTGTGAATCATGACAATCTATGGACAACACTGCAGAGAATGAGTATTGTGGAACACTTAATTGTGCCCATGATGAACCTGTACATCAATCAAGAAGTAGTTGTTTGAACAGAATAAGGCAACACTGAATAGTTTAAAATTAGGCAAGTTGTGTGCCAGGGTTTTATTCTTTCACCACACATATTCAATCTATAAGCTGAACAAATAATCCGAGAAGCTGGATTATAAGAAGTAAAATGTGGCACCAGGAGTGGAGGATGACTCATTAATAACCTGTAACATGCAAACGATGCAACCTTGTTTGCTGAAAGAGGACTAAAATACTTACTGATGAAGATTAAAGACCACAGCTTTTGGTATGGGTTGCACCTTAATGTAAAGAAAACAAAAATACTCACAACTGGACCAATAAACAACATCCATATAAATGGAGAAAAGATCGATGTTTTCAAAGACTTAATTTTGCTCAGATCAACCATCAGCATTCATGGAAGCAGCATTAAAGTCATTAAATGCTGTATTGCATTAGGGAAATCTGCTTTACAAGACCTTTTAAAGTGTTGGAAAGCAAAGATACCAGTTTGAGAAACATGGTGCACCTGACCCAAACTATGGTATTTTCAATAACCTCATATGCATGTGTAAATTGGACTGTGAATAAGGAAGATCATAGAAGACTTGATGGATTTCAGTTATGGTGTTCAGAGAGAATATTAAAATATCATGGACTACTGAAAGAACAAACCAATCTGTATTGAAAAAGTACAGACAGAATGCTCCTTGGAAGCCAGGATAGCCAGACTTTGTCTCTCATACTTTGGACATATTATCAGGAGGTACCAGTCCCTGGAGAATAACATCATGTTTAATAAAGTGGGGGGTTGGAGAAAAAGAGAAAGAACCCCAACCAGATGGATTGGCACAGTGGCAGCAGCAATGCGCTCAAACGTAACAAAGATTCTGAGGTTGGCGCAGGACTTGGCAGTGTTTCATTCTGTTGTGACTAGGGTCCCTATGAGTGGATACTGATTCTATGGCTCCTAACAATAACAACAAAATGGACTCTTGCCTTCATAACCAGCTTAGAAATTTCACAATGTCCCAGCTTTGCCTCTCTATTTTATTACCAGCTTTTCTCTTTCTCAATTTTTCTATCCCCTGAAGTGTATTCAGCTATTTCTCCTAGTGAGAATGGGCCCAGGGCTGGCCAGACTTTAGGTGGAAGATACTACAGGCACCAGCTCTTTCTCTTGTCTTCTCCCCCCTGGAATATGTGCTCAGCTGCAGGATAAGAGCAGTGTTTGACTTTCCCTGGAGGTGCCTACTCATACAGGTCTCAGCTCTGGTTATCAGAAAAGAAATGAGCAGAAAGACAAAAAGGAAAGAAAATGATAATAATAATAATCCCGCATTTGTCTCTATAAATTGCAGGTAAGCTACTGCAGGTAAGGAATGCTCACTTTTCTCTCAATCCATTCACTCCCATTCAAAATAATTGCATAGGGCCACACTGACTGTACCAAAACAAAAGTCACCTCATTTCTTTCATCTGTTAAAATTCCTTCTCCCGGTATATACTCGATCCACTTATTCACCCCTTTATTTGAAGTTCTGAGTTCTAGAACTGTCCTCTGAATCTATTTCATCAGGTTTTTTTGTGTTTTGCTGAAGAGGGTCTACACAGCCTTTCTGTCTAATCTGCCATCAAGCCTTGCCTCTCCAAGATGCATTGATTATTACTGGTGATTGGAATGCAAAATTTGGGGGCAGAAGGAAGAACCAGTAGCTGGAAATATTCTCATGGTGACAGAAACAATGCTGATGATCACATGATAGAATTTTGCAATTTTTTTCAAAAAAATTTTTTCAACATAAATGGCAGCTATATACATAGACTTCACCAGATGGAGTACATAAAAATCAAATATACTACATCTGTGGCAAGAGATGATAAAGAAGCTCAGTATCCTCAGCCAAAACAAAGCCAAGATCCAACTATGGAAGAGATTATCACTTGCTCATATAAAATTTCAGGTTGAAACTGATGAATTTGAAACAATCCCACAAGAGTGAAAATATGATGTTTAATATATCCCACCTAAAGTTACAGACCATTTCAAGAACACATTTTATGTTTGAACACTAGTGACCAAACACCAGGAGGGTTGTGGTATGACATCAAGAACAATTTACATTAAGAAAGAAAGCAAAAGGTCATTAGAAAGATAGGAAAGAAAGAAAAGATCAAAATGAATGTCAGAAGAGACTCTACAACTTGCTTTTGAACATAGAGAAACTAAAGCAACTAGAAGAAATGAAGAAGAAAAAGAGCAGAACAAAAATTTTCAAAGGGCAGCTCAATAAAATAAAGTCTTACATGAAATGTGCAAAACCTAGAGTTGGAAAACCAAAAAGGAAGAACACACTCAGCAGTTCTCAAACTGAAAGAACTGAAGACAAAAATTCAAGCCTTGGGTTGCAATATTGAAGAATTCGATGGGTAAAATATAAATAATGCAGGAAGCATCAAAAGAAGATGGAAGGACTATTCAGTCACTGTATCAAAAATAATTGGGCAATATTCAAACATTTCAAGAGGTACCATATGATCAAGAACCCATGGTACTGAATGAAAAACTTCAAAGTGTACTAAAGGCATTCATGAAAAAAAGGCTCCAGGAATTGATGGATTAACATTTGAAATATTTCAACAAACTGATGCAGCCCTGGAAGCACTCACTTGCCTATATGCCAAGATATTTGGAAGACAGCTCCCTGGCCAATCAACCTTATCAGTGCCAATTTCAAAGTAAGGTGCCCCCCAAAAATGCAGAAATTAAAGTGTAATATCATTAACCTCATATACAAGTAAAATGTTGCTGAAGATAATCCCATCTACAGGGAACTTCCTGACATTCAAACTGGATTTAGAAGAGAATGTGGAATGAGGGATATTATTGCTAACATCAGATGGATCTTAACTGATATCAGAGTACTGTCTATGTTTTCTTGACTATTGTTGTGTGGATCATAACAAACTATAGATAACACTGGGAAGAACAGGAATTCCAAAACACTTAAATATGCTCATGTAGAGACTGTACTTAAAACAAGGGGCAGTCATTCAAACAGAACAAGTGGGCACTGGCTTTAAATCAGGAACGTGTACATCAGGGCTGCCTGCTTTCACCATATTTGTCCAATCTGTATGCTGAGCAATGTAATCAAAGAAGTTGGACTATATGAACAATAGTACAGTACCAGAATTGGAGGAAGCCTCATGAGCAACTTGCAATGTGCGAATGACACAATGTTCCTTGCTGAAAGCAAAGAGGACTTAAGCCACTTACTAATGAGATCAAAGACTACAGTCTTTAGTATGGATTACACCTATATGTAAAGAAAACAGAAATTCCCACAACTGGATCAATAAACAACATAATGATAAACAGAGAAAAGATTGATGTTATCAGGGATTTCCTTTTACTTGATCCACAATCAATGTTCACAGAAACAGCAATCAGAAAATCAAAGCATACATTGAATTGGGCAAATTTGCTGCTAAAGAACTCTTTAAAATATTAAAGAGCAAAGATGTCACTTTGAAGACTAAGGTGAACCTAACTCAAGCCATGTTACCTTCAATAACCTCATATATATGAGAAAACTAGACAATTAATAAGGAAGACTAAAGATGAACTGGTGTCTTTAAACTATGGTTTTGGGGAAAGACTATTGACTGGCCAGCCACCTGTCTGTCAGTTTGTTGTACTGTGGCAGCTTGTGAGTTGCTGTGACTCTGGAAGCTATACCACAGGTATTTCAAATACCAGCAGAGTCACCCATGGTGGACAGGTTTCAGATAAGTTTCCAGACAAAAAAAAAAAAGACTAGGGAGAAAGAGAGCCAAACTACTTCCAAATATTTAGTCACTGAAAACCATATGAATAGCAGAGAAACACTGTCAGACATAGTGCCGGAAAACGAGCCCTACAGGTTGGAAGGCACTCAAAATGCGACTAAGGAATAGCTGCCTCCTCAAAGTAAAGTTGACCGTAATGACAAGAATGGAGTAAAGCTATCGGGACCTTCATATACTGATGGGGCACAACTCAAAATGAAGATAAACAGCTGTAAACATCCATTAATAATCAGAACATGGAATGTACGAAGTATGAATTGAAGAAAATGAGAAATTATCAAAAATGAAATGGAACACACAAACATCGATATCTTAGGCATTAGTAAGTTTAAATGGACTGGTATTGGACATTTTGAATCTGAAAATCACATAGTTTACTATTTCGGGAATGACAAATTAAAGAGAAACAGCATCGCATTTCTTGTCAAAAAGAACATATAAAGATCTGTCATGAGGACAATGCTGTCTGTAATAGGATAATATCCATATGCCTACAAGGAAGACTAGTTAATACCACTATTATTCAAATTTATGCACCAACCACTAAAGCCAGTGAGGATTAAATAGAAGACTTCTGCCAACTGCTTCAATCTGAAATCGTTCAAACATGCAATCATAATATATTGATCATCAATGGAGATTGGAATGCAAAGGCTAGAAACAAAGAGGAAGGATCAGTAGTTGGAAAATATGGCCTTGGTGATAGAGATGATGTTGGAGATCACATGATAGAATTCTGAAAAACCAGTCATTTGTTAATTTCAAATACCTTTATAAAACAGCATAAGAGATGACTATACACATGGAACACACCAGATGGAATACATAGAAATCAAATTGACTATACCAGTAGAAAGAGATGGTGGAAAAGCTCCATACTTCAGCCAAAACAAGGCCAGGGGCAGATCATGGAACAGACCATCAATTATTCTCATATGCAAATTTAGACTGAAGCTGAAGAAAATGAAAACAAGTCCATGAGAGCCAAAATATGACCTTGCATATATCACACATGAATTTAGAGAATCTATGAAGAACAGATTTGATACATTAGACACTAAAGACCAAAGACCAGAAGAGTTGTGGAATGACATCAAGAACATCATACAGGAAGAAAGCAAAAGGTCATTAAGAAGACAAGAAAGAAGGAAAAGATCAAAGTGGATGTCAGA